>NW_015170321.1:476020-495732 GCF_001447785.1 Gekko japonicus | reverse complement strand
GAAAGAAGTTCAGGATATTTATTTATTTTTAATTATTTATCCTTAGATTTGTATCCCGCCCTACCCCAAAGGCTCAGGGTGGCTAACAAGGGCACAAAGTGCCAAGATTAAAACAATAAAAACACATAATATAAAACAGTAAAATACAATAACAAAATCTCAATGCATTATAGATGGCATTATAGAACCGTCGCAAAGCGCATGGCGTAGTCCTGTAGTACTAGTCCCTAAATCCGATGGCACGGTACGCTTTTGCATCGACTACCGGGACGTTAATAAGATCTCCCAATTCGATGCCTACCCGATGCCACGGGCAGACATACTGATTGATCAGTTAGGACAGGCCCAATATCTATTGGCCATTGACTTCACGAAAGGTTACTGGCAGGTGCTGGTGTCCCCCGAGGCCACCCCCCAGGGCCTCTTCCAATTTACATGGATGCCGTTTGGGCTGCAAGGGGCTGCTGCAACCTTTCAGCACCTGGTCGACCGGGCTCATGCCCAGTGCGAGAGTTTTGCATGGGCCTATATCGACGACATAATCGTCTGTAGCCCGGCTTGGCCCACCCACATCCAGCATCTTCAGGTGATCTTCCAAGCCCTAAAGGCTGCAGGGCTCCATGCCAACCCATCCAAAAGCAACCTGGGTTTTAGGGAACTGCAATATCTCAGGTTTATAGTAGGTCGAGGGCAATTACGTCCGGTACCTGAGAAGGCAATGTCGCTTTCCCAGCATCCTCAACCGCGTAACAAGAAACAGCTACGGCATTTCTTAGGAGTGGTGGGCTATTACAGCAAATTTATTCCCCACTTCGCCTCTCTGGCTAGCCCCTTGACCGACTGCCTGAAGAAGTCGCAACCAAACAACCTTCACTGGACAGCCACCCAACAGGCGGCCTTTGCAACCCTCCATCGCAGCCTCTTGCAGGAACCGGTGCTGCGGAACCCAGACTTCGACTGGCCATTCATTCTCCAGACGGACACATCCAACACAGGTCTAGGAGCTGTCCTCGCCCATAACATTGACGGCGAACACCGACCCATACTCTTCCTTAGCCGGAAATTGCAACAGGCCGAACGTAATTATTTCATAGTAGAGAAGGAAGCATTGGCCGTTAAATGGGCTGTCGGCTTGTTGCAATATTACTTGACCAACAACCCCTTTTGTCTTGTGGTGGATCACGCCCCTCTCCTGTGGTTAGAAAGGATGAAGGATCACAATCCTCGCGTTTTACGTTGGTACCTCTCCCTGCTTCTGTTTCAGTTTTCAATCCAACATCAGGCTGGCAGACGACACATGGTCGCCGATTATTTGTCCAGGCTGCATGAGCGACGGGGTCATAAAGGGGGGGGTTCCCGGTCGTGCCTGGAAGCTCCCGGAACACACGCAAGCCCCTGGCCAAGACGGAACGGAGGAGCCCACACCGCCAACCCCACTCACCCGGGACAAAGAGGCCCCGGCTGGCGGGAGCAGTGGAGGTGAGGAGTCAGGACCCCGGGGCAACGGCCCACTAAGCCGCGCGGGCTGGGAAGATGCCGGGACGTGGAAGCCGGAGAAGGAGAGTGGGAGATGCCAGGCCCGGTTGTGGCACCGGCTGTCAGGAACGCGGAATCCAGAAGATGCAGGGCACCTGGAGCAGGCACGCCCCAGCACAGCGTCTGAAGCTTTAACTGGGGGTGTGGTCGGGAGGGGGGTGGAAGGAAGGGCCAGAGAGGGAATAAAAAGCAGAAGGTTGGAGAGAGCTGGGGAGAAGACTGGGCTGGCAAAAGGATTCGCAGGAGGAGAGAGAGAGACTCCTGAGTACTGATCCCCAAGAGAGCCAGGACCCAGGCGGGACAGGGGAGGATGACGCAACCCTCTTCCTTCACGTAGTCCCGCACATCTGAGGCGATTCCTCTGCCTTCCCTCCTTCCTCCTTTGGCCCTGTAGTCCGACTCTGGGCCCAGGGAGACAACCCTAAAGAAGCCTTAGGGGACGATGCTGATCTCTGAAGTTCAGATCCCAGGACGGCGACCAGGGATAAGTCAGCGTCAGCCAGCCGGGGGCGCTACAATGTGGTGGAGGATGTGGGCACCTCTGCGCCAAATACCCAGCCCCCGGCGCCCCACATACCCACGCCCAAAGGGTGGACCAGCAAACAGTCGTGGCTCCGCCCCCTTTCTTCCCTGTTCCCTCACAGCAAAAGGAGGCAACCCTGGATGAGGGGGCGCAGGCTGCGAGAACTCCATCCGGAGTAACCATGGACCTCAGCCAATTCGGGCAATGGATGGCTGAGCACCAAGCCCAGCTGCTATGCGATGTATTGCAACAACAACAGCAAGCACAAGCTGTGATGCTACAGGACCTGCACCAAGCCCTGGCAGTGGGTGGGCTATTACAGCAACTATACAAAACTGTAACACTTGAAAAAAAGCAGCTAGATTTAAGTCCGGTAGCACCTTAGAGACCAACAAGATTTTCAGGGTGCGAGCTTTCAAGTCAAAGCTCCCTTCATCAGATATGTCAGATTTCACTGGTCTCTAAGGTGCTACTGGACTCAAATCTACTGCAGACCAATGCAGCTACCCTCTGAAACTAATCTAATAAGGAAATAGATGCTCGCCCTGACTTGGATAGCCCAGGCAAGCCCAGTCTCATCAGATCTTGGAAGCTAGGCAGGGCTGACCCTAGCAAGTACATGGAAGGGCGATCTCCAAGGAATACCAGGGCCAGGATGCAGAGGCAGGTTATCAAACCACCTCTCTGAAATGTCCTAGCCCCATTAGGAGTTGCCAGAAGTCACCATGACTTTCAGGCTCACAAGCGCACACACATACCTTTATGGTCAGGGACCTACATACCTTTCTCCACATGTTCCCCAGAGAGCACTGCGGTCAGGGGCCCAGAACCGACTGGCCCTCCCGAGTCTTAAGGAGGCTAGGCTGATGACAACCAGGGCACGGGCTTTCTCAGTGGCGGCTCCATCTTGGTGGAATGAGCTCCTGGAGGAGATCAGGGCCCTGCGGAACCTATTGCAGTTCCGCAGGGCCTGTAAAATGGAGCTCTTCTACCAGGCTTTTGGAGCCACCACCACCTCTAACAACTAGGATGAAAAACACTGCTGCCCTGGAACTTATATTAACAACTGTGCCAGCCCCCGGAAGGACACCTGAAAGACACCTATAGAAGATCTGTGCCGGCCATGGGAAGAGAGAACCGATGGTAGCCATCACAAACTTTATAACAGCAAAACTAGCACTTATCATGGAATTGTAATATTTTAAATACTGTTTTAAATGTTTTATTATACTATTTAAATGTTTCTGTTAATTTTATGTAGGCCGCCCTTTGCTGGGAGGGCGGGGTATAAATTCGAATAAATAAATACATACCCACAGACACACTATTCCCCCCCTTCAAAGGAAATAGATTATCATGTAATTCTGGCCAATACAAAGGCAAACTCAGGTAAAAGGCAGGACCACTTTGAATTGCTGCCCTATAGCCACAAAATACTTTAAAGACGAACACCACGTTCTCTACAAAGCATCTTCCCTGTGATGCAAAGGAGTGCATTAGGAAATGGGTGGATTGCATCACATTTCCATTGTAAGAGCAGCACTGCTTCCAGCAACCTAACTAGGCAATGGGACTTGTGTTTTGTAATTTTATAGCATGTGGTCATGCATAGGAGAGCATATTTGCATTTGTGCAGGATCTGAAACCATTTAACAGCACTCCCCTTGAGGCAAATAAATATGATTTTTTGGTGTATCGCTTCCCCCCCATAACTAGGTCACTGGCAGTGTTCTGAGAATTAGTGAAACCCAGATCCCATTCCATTCTCCAGGTTTTAGGGGGAGCAAATCTGTGTTTGGTGGCAGTACACTGAAACCCCATTATTTCCCTTCCTCATTTTTGGGGACTCCCAGCAATTCCCTCCACCCAGTGGAATGACACATCAACAAATTGGGACAGCAAAGTTCTTTAACAGAGGCTTAATGTGTGGAAATAGGAAGCTGAAGATTTTCATAGCACAGAGATACATAACATCACCCATTTCTATTAAACGGACAAAACTTTTTCCCCCTCTCCAGTCAGCTGGCAACCCTGCCTATCAAACAGGAAAGCTAATAAAACTAATGGAGAGAAAACTCAGCGTTCCCAGTTTATTTGCACAAACAAGCAAATTTCAGATTCACTGGACTGTTTTGCATGTTAACATAATTTCACAACCTAGCTCACACAGTTTGTAGCTCATGTTAGCCCTAAGGGTAACAAACATTTATAGAAGCAAAACAAATATATAATTTTACAAGAGGGAGACCTACAAGAACTTGTGGGGTGCATCTCATTATCCCCTCCTCCATTATTCCCTCTTGTCCTTCCTTGAAAGCTCCTATATCCTGTCCCCTTTTTCTGCTTCTTTCTGACCATCCCATCCGCTAGCCAACCTTTATATGCTCCCTTGTCTCCAGCTTTTCTTCTTTCCCTCTGCCTAGAAGCCTTTCCCTGAGAAAAAAATCTGCACATTTCTGACCTATGGACCTGGCTCAGTTGTGTAGTGGGAAACACACAAGGACTTGTGGGGGGCACCTCACTAGCCCCTGTGTTTCCCTTCACACACAATTTCCTATTTCCCTATTCCTGGCAACTCCCATATCCTCACCTTTCTCTGCTTCCTTCTGTCTTTCCCACCCACAAAACAACCTACCTTTTACCTGCTCCCTCCATCTTCAGCTATATTTGTTCGTTATTTTCTTCATTTATACCCTGCCTTTCTTCACAATGGGAACATAAACAACTTATACCATTGTCCTTTCCTCCATTTTTTCCTCACAACACCCCTCTCAAGTAGGTTAGTTGAGCACCAGTGAGCACCTTGGCAATATGAGCATTCGAACCTGGGTCTCCCAGAACCTAGTTTGAAATTCTAACCACTCCGCCACACTGGCTTTTGAGGGGTGGCTGCTGTTGAACAGTAGCAAGTAGTTGGGCTTGGGTGAGCCATAAAAGTCATATGTTATCAAGTTGCCCAGTGGTTGCTGCTCCAGTGAGTCCTCCCTTAAGGGCCAAACAAGCCTGAGAAAGGGCCCTGCCCCCGCCTTACTGACAGAAACCAAGACTTCAAGGCTAATAATGTCATGGTTATTGCCTAGAAAGAACCACAGAGGGCATTAATTTCTCAAAGCCACAGGTGCTGCTTCTATTATTTGGAGAGAGGGGGATTAATTCCCTTCCTTTTCTAAGATTTCACATTTTTCTGCAGACCTGGAGGCATTTTTCAGATTTGTAGAAAGATCTGTCTTGTCTCTTCATGGCTCCAATCTCCAGATTTAGTTACCCAAAGATGGGGTCATGTTAGGGTTGCCGGGTCCTCCCCAGCCACTGGCAGGGGATTAGGGCAGTAGGGTTGCCAGATCCAGGTTGGGAAACTCCTAGAGATTTGGGGATGGTGCCTGGGGAGGACAGGGACCTCGGTGGGGTACAGTGCCATACAGTCCACCCTCCAAAGCATCCATTTTCTCCAGTTTGGTGTAGTGGTTAGGAGCGCGGACTCTAATCTGGAAGAACACGGTTTGATTCCCCACTCCTCCACATGCAGCTGCTGGTGTGACCTTGGGTCAGTTACAAGTTGTTTCAGAACTGTTCTCTCACAAGCAGTTATCGAAAGAGCTCTCTGAGCCCCACCTACTTCACAGGGTGTCTGTTGTGGGGAGGGGAAGGGAAAGGAGATTGTAAGCTGCTTTGGGGTTCCTTTGGGTAGTGAAGGATGGGGTATAAATCCAATCTTCTCTTCCTCCTCTTTTAGAGGAACTGATCTCTGCAGTCTGGAGATGACCTGTAATACCAGGGGATCCCCAGGTCCCACCTGAAGGCTGGCATCCCCAGCTCATGTTGAGATTCTGATATATATATATAAAAGCCCTAGCATGTCGGCACTTTCCAGCTCTCCCATTGGCTGTGCTCTGCATTCCATCAGCCATTGGCCTGTCAACCGCCACTCAAGAGTATTCACATGCCATTGGCTGGGGGCTGGGTCCACTCCTCTCTCCTGCCTATTGCCAGCTTGGACACTCTTCCCTGTCAGAATAAACTGCCAAAACGGCTGTTTCTCCTGACGAAGATGCTTCTCCTGTTTGGTTCCTCTGCAGCTGGTTGGCTACTGAGGTAGGTCAGCAGCCATCAAACCATTCTCTTCTCCTCCTGCTGTGAGGCTAACTTTCCCCTCAGTGGCTGTTGCTAGGCAAACAAGCTTGGTTCTGTCAGTAAAAAGGAAAAGTCAGGAAATCCCTTTCCAGGCCTACTTTGGCCTTTATGGGGAACTCATTGGGGCCAGTCCTGACTAGGGTTGCCAGCTCCAGGTTGGGAAATTCCTGTATATTTTGTGGTGGAGTCTACACAAGCCAGGATGTGGGGAGGGGAGGCCTCAGCTGAATAGAATGCCACAGAGTCCACCCTGCAAAACAGTTATTTTTTGCCTGGGGAACCATTGCTGCCAATATCCAGGTGAGGGCTGGAGATCACTCAGAATTGAAACTGCTCTCCAAATGGCAGATATCAGTTCCCCTGGAGAAAATGGCTGCTTTGCAGGGTGGACTTTGTGTCATTATACCCTGCTGAGGTCACTTCCCTCCTGCTTTGGTCTCCACTGTGGAGAAAGACTTTTCCTAGGTAGAGGCTGCGGGGGGTGGGGGGAGATGGAAAGGTGAAGTCTGAGGGGCAGATAAAGGTGACAGTTGGCTAGGAAGGAGATAGGGTTGCCAACTCCAGGTTGGAAAATTCCTGGAGATTTGAGGGGTGGAGCCTGGAGAGGATGGGGTTTGAGGAGGATTGGGACTTCCAACAGGTACACTCCCATAGACTACACCCTTTAAACCAGGACTGATGAAAGCTGCAACAGTCATAAATTATGAGATATGCAGCAGGCTGTTATATTCTCCACAAAGAGTAATTCAGCAGGCATCAAAGCAGTCCTTTATCAGGAGCAAGATAGTCTACAGCGTTGGAATAGGTCTTTGTAGCTGTGGACTTTTCTATTAGTAAATACAATGTACTTTAGGTTTTTGTATGTGTATAAGATATGCTAGAGTCTCTATTGCAAGTAAATCAATATATGAAGATACAAGTACATATTAGTAGAAGTGTGTTTTGTTCTATCACAGTGTTTCTTTCTGTTTATCTAACTTTGCTGTGTTCCCTGTGTGTTTGTAGCTTTTATGCAAACAGGTCAACAAGGAGAACCTGGTAGTGTGTGGGTGAAAATTGTCTTCTGCTTTGTACACATGCAAATACCTTTTCACAAGGTGGCATTATCAAGGCATCTATCCATTTCTGATCTCAACAGTGTATTAGTTTTTCCTTAACAAATAATTTGCACATAATCATTTTTTATTTGCTCATGACTCACACTTCAGTGTTCAACTACTCTCACCTTCTCTTCCATAAAGGCATCTGTTTGTCTTGCAATCTGTATTTTCTGCAAGGTGGGATCACAAAACTGGGTTTTGCAGTCCTTTGCCATCATTTTGAAAGCCTATCCATTCCTTCAGGCAAGCAATAATGAGGTGTATATATTCCCTCTGCCGAAGTGGCAAGCTGCTTAATAGTAAATTAAGGCCCCAGTCACACGGGCAGGAAACTGCAGAGGAGAAGCGTGGCTGTTTGCCCTGGGGCAAACTACTGCGCAGTTACGTGATCAGACCTCCTGTGGAGGTCCTGTGAAGGTACCGTGGAGGTTCCATGGCAAGGGAGAGGTGCCGATCACAGGACAAGCCGGCACACAACGAAGAAGCGCACGCCGCGGAAAATACCTCTTATTATAACAAACAGAAATTATGTAGAAGGAAGGACCATTTAGGGAATATGTCTCTATGCACAGAGATATATTTCACTTCCATGCAGGATTCTTGTGAAGACCAGACCATTCACTGTAACAGCATCCCCCCACCCAGCACTTTACTTTCTTACCTAGCATACAAACCATTCACTTAAACACAATTCAAAAAAGACAGCAAAGGGGGCCTTGACATTAGAGATCTAATCTTAGGAAGCCTGGCCTATAAAAATGTCTTTCTGCTCATATTTGCACAGAACTCCTTATTATAGCCTATTTCTTGATCTGGGTAGTCTGCTAAAATGTTGGAAACTGACTCAGACAACCCCTAGAGAGGTAGTCATGTAATTCAAATGATTTTATAGGGATGTGACACCAACAATTCACACTTGCAGAATGCTGCTGCTGAACTCTGCAGTAACAGCTGGGTGCTAAAGCAGTAACTATAGTATCAATTTCTGAAGCTAAGACCCTTTTTTGACATGTTTTCTGTTTGGGTGATTTAATCAATATATCTAATTTTCAATATAGCCATATCTGTAAATACTTAAATCCAGAGACTGGAGCCATGAACAGATAAGTCAGATCTTTCTACAAACCTGAAAGATTTGCAGAAAAAAACTGCCCCCTGCAGTGGCCATTGTGGGGATTGCTAGGCAATCACAACAATATTGCCAACCTTCAAATCTTGGATTCTGTCAGTAAAGGGCAAGGGGAGAGCCCTTCCCAGGGCTGTCTGGGCCTTTGAGGGAGGACTCACTGGGGTCAAGCCTGGCAGCAACCACTGGACAACTTGCTACTCCAGCTTGTATGACTGCCCCAGGTATGTCTGTTTGCTGTCATTCAACAGCAGCCACTTCATGATAGTCAGTGTGGTGTAGTGGTTAGAGTTGCAGACAAGATCTGGGAGACCCAGGCTTGAATCCCAACTTTTCCATGGAAGCTCACTGGGTGACCTTATGCTAGTTACACATTCTAAGCCTAACCTAGCTCATGAGATTGCTGTGAGGAAACAATGGTGAAGAGGAGAATGATACAAGCTGCTTTGAGACCCCATTGTGAAGCAAGTTGGAGTGTAAATGAAGCAAATAACTAATAGATATAGCTGAATTTGGAGGTAGATAAAAGTTAGGTTAGAGGGTGGCTAGGAAAGAAGGAAGCAGTGGTAAGTGTCCAGGAGGAGGAAAAGAGAAAGTAGTGTAGTAGTGATTTCAAGTGAAATACAGGGGGAAATGAGATGCCCCCTGCAAGTCCTTCCAGGTTTTCCTACACACAACTGGTCTTGGCCCAATAGCTAATGCTGTACAACTAAGCCATAGTTTTCCCAGGTAGTAGGTAGTGCCGGGGAGGAGGAGGGAAGGAAAGCTGAGGAGGGCAAATGAAGGTAGGTTGCCTAGTGGGTGGGAAAGTCAGAAGGAAGAAAATGGGACAGGCTATAGGAGTTTTCAGGGAAAGGAAACAGGAAATACTGGGGGAAGGGGAAATGAGACACCCCCCGTAAGTCCTTGTGCATGCCTCACATGTTATAATCATAATTTTCTCCCACCAGGGGGTGGGATGGGAAAGAACAGTAGGTTTTCCCATAGGGTTCCAGTAGTGACACTGGAGAGTATTTAATTTTTGGCTCATGTGACAGCAGGCAGCTGTCAGAAGTAGGAATGTAGCTGATATTCTCCAGAGATTGTACGTCTCTGCATGATGAGTCTTGACAGCATTCCCTTTGCTTTGCCCAAGGCCAGGAGGTCTCTTTCTCAGATCTACGTTGAATTACGTCATGCACATTAAAAGGACATAGGATTCTGCATCCCATTGTCTTTTTTAGAAAAACGTGTTTCAGGCAGGAGTCAAAGAATGCACACTTTAAATGTAAGAACTTTGTGCAATGATAGTACTGCATTTCACACATATGTTGCCCAGGTAATAACCATCAGAAGAGAATTATCTGCTGAGTTCTGATTAATTTCCAGAATTAGAAGTGTCAATTTAGCAGCTACAGTACATCTGTTTGTAAATGGTTTCAGAGTGTCACCTTGTTGGTCTACAGTAGAACAACTGCAGTTAAGAGTTCAGTAGCACATTCATAGGGTATGAGCTTCTGAGAGTCACAGCTCCATTTTGGTGGTTAAGTGCGCAGGCTCTAATCTGGGAGAACCGGGTCTGATTCCCCACTCCTCCACTTGCACCTGCTGGATGACCTTGGGCAAGCCATAGTTCTGGCACAGCTGTTCTTGAAAATGAGCAGTTTCTGTCAGAGCTTTCTCAGCCCCATCTACCTCACAGGGTGTCTGTTGTGGGGAGGGGAAGGGAAAGGAGTTTGTAAGCTGCTCTGAGACACCTTTGGGTAGTGAAGGGTGGGGTATAAATCCAATCTCCTCCTCCTCTTGTCAAATGCAGATCTGACAAAGGAAGCTTTGGTTCTCAAAAGCTTATACCCTGAAAATCTTGTTGTTTTCTAAGGTGCTACTGGATTCGAATCTATCTTTTGTAAATAGTAAGAACATAAGAAGATAAGAGATGCCAATGTTGGATCAGGCCAAAGGCCCATCCAGTCCAACACTCTGTGGCCAGAAATACCGGTGCCATCAGGAGGTCCACCAGTGGGGCCAGGACATTAGAAGCCCTCCCACTGTTGACCCCCCCAAGCACCAAGATGACAGAGCATCACTTGCCCCAGAGTCCCTATCTATACCTCGTGGCTAATAGCCACTGATGGACCTCTGCTCCATATGCTTATCTAATTCCCTTTTGAAGCCGTCCATGCTTGTAGCCACCACCACTTCCTGTGGCAGTGAATTCCAAGTGTTAATCACTCTTTGGGTGAAGAAGGACGTCCTCTTATCCATTCTAACCCGACCGCTCAGCAGTTTCATGGAGTGCCCACGAGTTCTTGTATTGTGAGAAAGGGAGAAAAGTACCTCTTTCTCTACCTGCTCTTTCCCATGCATAATCTTATAAACCTCAATCATGTTTCCACTCAGTCGTCATTTCTCCAAGCTAAAGAGCCCTAAGCGCCTTAACCTTTCCTCATAGGGAAAGTGTTCCAACCCCTTTATCATTCGAGTTGCCCTTTTCTGCACTTTTCCCAAAGCTATAATATCCTTTTTAAGGTGTGGTGACCAGAATTGCACACAGTATTCCAAATGAGGTCGCACCATTGATTTATATAGGGGCATTATGATATTGGCTGATCTGTTTTCAATACCCTTCCTAATAATCCCCAGCATAGCATTGGCCTTCTTTATTGCAGTCACACACTGTCTCGACATTTTCAGTGAGTTATCCACTACAACTCCAAGATCTCTCTCTTGATCTGTCTCTGCCAGTTCAGACCCCATCAACGTGTATTTATAGTTAGGATTTTTGGCTCCAATGTGCATCACCTTGCACTTGGCCACATTGAACCCCATTTGCCATGTTGACGCCCACTCGCCCAACTTTGACAGATCCCTTTGGAGTGCCTCACAATCCTCACTGGTTTTCACCACCCTGAACAACTTCGTATCATCCGCAAATTTAGCCACTTCACTGCTTACTCCCAACTCCAAATCATTAATGAACAAGTTAAAAAGCAGTGGACCAAGTACTGATCCCTGCGGTACCCCACTGCTTACCACCCTCCACTGAGAAAATTGCCCACCTACACTCACTCTCTGTTTTCTATGAACTAGCCAGTTTTTGATCCATAAAAGGACTTGTCCTTCTATCCCATGATTTTTGAGCTTACTTAGGAGCCTTTGATGAGGAACTTTATCAAAAGCTTTCTGGAAGTCAAGGTAAATAATATCTATTGGATCCCCCTTGTCCACATGTTTGTTCACCCCCTCAAAGAACATTAACAGGTTTGTGAGACAAGATCTTCCCTTACAGAACCCATGCTGAGTCTGTCTCAATAGGTTTTGTTCATCTATGTGCCTACTAATTCTTTCCTTAATAATGGTTTTCACCAATTTACCCGGTATCAACGTCAGACTGACTGGCCTGTAATTTCCCGGATCTCCTCTGGAACCCTTTTTAAAGATGGGAGTGACATTTGCTACCTTCCAGTCCTCAGGAATGGAGGCTGATTTTAAGGAAAGATTACATATTTTTGTCAGGAGATCCACAAGTTCACATTTGAGTTCTTTCAGAACTCTCGGATGTATGCCATCTGGGCCTGGTGATTTATCAGTTTTTGAGTTGTCTATCAGTTTTAGGACCTCCTCTTTCGTCACCTCAATCTGACTCAGGTCTTTCAACACCCCTCCCGAACTCAGCAGTTCTGGAGTGGGCATGCACTTCTCATCTTCCACAGTGAAGACGGAGGAAAAAAATGCATTTAGCTTCTCAGCCATTTCCCTATCATCCTTCAGTACTCCTTTTACCCCTTGGTCATCCAAGGGCCCCACTGCCTCCCTGGCTGGTTTCCTGCTTCTAATGTATTTGAAGAAAGTTTTATTGTTGGTTTTTATGTTTTTTGCTATATGCTCCTCATATTCCCTTTTTGCCTGCCTGACTACAGACTTGTAAACTATATGTAAACGATATATATAAAATATGGAAATTATGCTGCCTGGACCTTTGAAGTTGAGTTGTAGCAAATACAGACATGGTTTTTCACCTTTTTGCCTGCCTGACTACAGACTTGTAAACTATATGTAAACTATATATATAAAATATGGAAATTATGCTGCCTGGACCTTTGAAGTTGAGTTGTAGCAAATACAGACATGGTTTTTCACAGACACCTCTGGCTGGGAGGTCTCTCCTTCCTCCCTGACAGCAGCTTTGAGGCATAATTATTATTACATTTAAATGCCATCCTTCAATATAAGAGAATAGGGCAGTGTTCTGTGACATTGCCCCTGCTTACAGTAACATTGTAAGGTTAACTGACTGAGTGACTTGCACCAAGATGGGTAGCTGTGTTAGACTGTCTGTAGCAGTAGAAAAGAGTAAGATTCGAGTAGCACCTTAAAGACTTAACAAAATTTGTGGTAGGGTAGGCGCTTTCATAAGAACATAAGCCAATGTTGGATCAGGCCAATAGCCCATCCAGTCCAACACTGTCAGTCAGTGGCCAAAAATGCCAGGTGCCATCAGGAGGTCCACCAGTGGGGCCAGGACACTAGAAGCCCTTTCGTGAGTTAGTGCTCACTTCTTCAAATACAGCTAGAATGTGAGTCCATCTGTCCTATATATTGGAAAGTGGAGTGATTTCAAGTGCCAAATGACATTAGCAGGCAAATGACAATTGCAGGTGTGATTGGATTAGGTGTGAAATGCAGAGAGGTAGTAGGCACAGAGAAATCAGCATTGGTAATGAGACAGGAAACCTCAGTCTTGATTCAGTCCATATGGATACATTCTCTTGAGCTTGTCAGTTGCAGTTCAGCAGTCTCTCTTTCTAATCTCCCTTTTGAAATTCTTTTGTAAGATAACTGCTACTTTTAGGTCACTAACTGAATGTCCTGGAAGGTTAAAATGTCCCCCCACTGGTTTTTGAATGTTGTGGTTTCTGATGTCAGACTTATGTCTATTGATTGTTTAAGGGACTGGCCTGTTTGTCCAATGTAGAGAGTGGAAGGGCATTTGTGGAGTTCTCTCTTATTGGGGGGACTGTTTTTATCTTTAAAATACCCTCTGTGTACCTAAACTTGGTAGATTTCTGCTGCCCCCAGGAATTAAAAATTCCAAATCTCTCTTTTGGTAGAATGACCTAGGGTCTGGGCACTTCAGAGGACTATGTGGCCCTGAGGAAGGACTATTCTGATTTCTGGGATAAGTTTAAACAAAAGATGATTTATTTAATAAAGAACAAAATATGTTTCTGGTTATTTTGAACTGTTGCTGGTGAAAGGAACTTGTAAATATAACTGGCAAAGCTTGGTGTCACAAACAGTCGCTGAAACTCCCAAAACTCCACTCTGACAGGCATAGACACTCAGTCTAATCTTCCTCTCTCTCATCTGTATAGCCACATAGGCTGAACTCTTTGTTTTATTCACACAGAATAGACTCAAAACTCATATTTACACAGACTAAACTGTTTCTTATTCACACAGGATAGATTCAACAACTCCCATAGTCCCACAGACTATGCTCTCTTCAAACTTCACACACAGAATCTCTCATAGACACCCCTCCTCCCACACTCTCAGTCATCAGCCAATCACATCACACATGTCTCCCTCTATCACTCTTCTTACAGTACTGCAGTCAAACTAAACATTTAAAGAAACACACACACCAAAACATGAAATCATTACAGCATTGCTGACACATGATGGCATAAATCACATTAGAGGATGAGCAGAGGAGTATGAACCTGATATGGCTGATGTTGCTAGGTCCACCAATGGTGTTTCTAGGATCTATATGAGAACAAAGTTGGCATCTTGGTTTGTGGAAGGCTTGGTACCAGAGACCATGAGAGTCCAAGAGAGCCAGTTTGGTGTAGTGGTTAAGTGTACGGACTCTAATCTGGGAGAACCGGGTTTGATTTCCCACTCCTCCACTTGCACTTGGCTGGATGACCTTGGGCAAGCCATAATTCTGGCACAGCTGTTCTTGAAAAAAGAGCAGTTTCTGTTAGAGTTCTCTCAGCCTCACCTACCTCACAGGCAGTGTTCCCTCTAAGCTGAGTTAGTGTGAGCTAGCTCACCGTTTTTTAGCCTCCGGCTCACACATTTCTGTCTTAACTCAGGAAGGATGGCTCCAGAGCAAATTAATTTATGCAGTAGCCAAGTTGCTTGCTCACAACTTTAATGCCAGTTGCTTACAAAGTAGAATTTTTGCTCACAAGACTCTACAGCTTAGAGGGAGCATTGCTCACACAGGGTGTCTGTTGTGGGGAGGAGAAGGGAAAGGAATTTGTAAGCCGCTCTGAGACACCTTTGGGTAGTGAAGGGCGGGGTATAAATCCAATCTCTTCTCTTCTTCTCATGTTACTGTTAAGCAGTTCATCATTGCAGGTGAGAGGTGGTTTAGGTTGGCAGGCTGTCTGTAAGCAAGAAAAGGTCGGCCCCTCAGTGCCTGTGTGAGGGAATCCAGCATGGGTTGTAGTCAATGCTCCCTCTAAACTGTGGAATCTTGTGAGCAAAAATTCTACTTTGTGAGCTACTGCCATTAAAGTTGTGAGTGAGTGATTTGGCTACTGCATAAATTAGTTTGCTCTGGAGCCATCCTTCCTGAGCTAAAACAAAAATGTGTGAGCTGGAGGCTAAAAAACTGAGCTAGTTCACACTAACCCCCCTTAAGAGGATGTAGGTCATTAATAATGCATTGAACTGGTTTGCATTGTGCGCTGTAGGTGACCACCAGTGGTATTCAATCTAACTATGAATTACTCTACGAAGAAATAAACTTCCTGGATAGCACAGTATGGACACATGAGTGACACATAACTATCACATTATACTGGAAACAGACAGATAGGCAAACATATCTACATGCCTCCTGCTACCACCCCGACCATATCAAACAGCCCACTGTGTACAGCCAAGCCCTATGCTATACTCGCATCTGCTCCAATCCCTCAGAGATACTCATTTGAAGGATCTGTAACAGGCATTTTTGCAACTAGAATATCCTCCTGATATGGTGAGAAAGATGATTGAAAAGGCCAGAATGATACCCAGGAACAGCCTGCTACAAGACAAGCCTAAAGAAAATGGCAACAGAACACCACTGGTAGCAGTTATCTTACAAAGGAATTTCATAAGGAAGATTAGAAAGAGAGACTGCTGAATTGCAACTGATAATGAGACTCAACACAATCCATCCACCTGGACTGAATCAAGAACTAGGTTTCCTGTCTCATTACCCATGTTGATTTCTCCATGACTACTACTTCTCTGCATATCACACCTAATCCAATCACACCTGCTATTGTCATTTGGCATCTGAAATCACTCCACTTTCCAATATATAGGGCAGATGGACTCACATTCTAGCTGTATCTGAAGTAAGCAATGAGTCATGAAAGCTCATACCCTACCACAGATTTTGTTAGTCTTTAAGGTGCTACTGGACTCTGACTTGCCTCAGTTCACCTAATAACCTTTTAGTAAAAACGTAAGTAAAGTTTCACCCTCTTCATTGAAGTCAATGAGCGTAGAAGGGTATAACTCCTCTTAGGATTGTACGGCTCATTCCTGAGCAGTGATTCTCTTATTCCATACTCTCTTTACATTTTTGCTTATAATCTACAACTGCTCCATCATTAGTACACAAAACATTTGCAAGCTGTAGGTTTTGAGCAAGGTAAGTTTTAACAACCATTCTGTACCTACAGGGCTCCCTTAGAAGTTTTCATCACAACCACTAGGGAGAGCTAGAACATTAGATCCTTAGTGAGCCTAAGGTCCTGGATCCGCTCACTGGGCTCTTTAATTGCTGTGAGACACTTAAGGCTGCAGTATGGGAAGCGAAAGTCTGAGTCTCCTTGCATATGCAGAATAGTGTGGCTCTTCAGATTCTAGTGCCCTTTTCCATTCTCTAAAGGACACTGAATCTCAACATTTTCAAATAAAGGTTGGTCACAAGTGTATGCATATAACAAAATGGAGGATCCATACTCAGCTCCCAGGCTGTGCATGCAAAGCTCTCTAAAAGTAGTTGCATGGAACAGCTGGCTAGAAGGGGGAGGGGTGCATGTTTAAATCCAGCCTCTCTCAACAGCTTATAGCACATTTACTGATGTTGTTTTAAATCTCCATGTATATGGCTCGAGTAAAAACATTAGAGGAAAAAGTCTGTAGCTAGTTTTCTTTTTATTGTAACAGGCTTATTTTAGACGTTGTGTTCATAAGCTGTACTCTTCTCCCTCCAGCCCTGGAGTACACATTTGGACTTTATGTGGGGGTGGGGGGAGAAAAGGACAGAAGAGACAAATGGGCTTTCTATTTAAAAAAAAAAAAGGTGAAGAAAGCCTTCTTAGTCCCTGGGAAAGTCCCTCTTTATTAAAAGATCTTCAGTTCTAACTGGAGGTTTATGAAAATACAGCAATCAAAACCATCATTAATAGAGCTTCATCCAATAGCAATGATTTGTCAAGATGAATAAATGAGAAAGTATTCAGGGTTGATAGTTTATTTTTTGCATGTAATTTCCAGGCTAGGATTAGGAATACATCATGCCAATGTGAGTGAAAAATTATTCTGAGGAGACAATATTTAAAATCAGTTTAAAACAAAAAAGGGATTAACTCTTCTCCTGTGAAGAATCCTCAAAAATCAGATACCTTTTAACATTTCTAAAGGTCATTGTGTGCAATTTGAAAAGATTTTACAAATTTAGTTCTGTTTTTAGGATTGTATAACACAGTCAACCAAAGAATAGAAGCCAGGATTTTCACAGCTAATATTACAATATAATAATCCTATTTTCCATTGAAGCTCAAGTGGGAAATACCCACTGTAAATCCTTTAAGAAACGTGTACATTTTACATGGTCTATGGGAACTGTGTTTTAAAGTTTGTGATAGTATAAGATTTCTTTGCACATGCTACCCATAAGGCAGTTCAAACATCTGTGGGTAACAGTTGCACGAAGTAACAAGCTCTTCATAATACACTAACGTCTATGTTTGGAGGCCAAAGGAAAAAGAGTGATGTTTGTAAACATCCATTCATTCAAAACAGGGGGAAATGACTGGCAGATTGAGACAAAGAAAATGAACAAGTATTTCAGAGCTTGCAAACAACATACAGTTTCAAGTTTGTAAAAGATGAAAGGAGCTTCTAACATGCTGTCCTCTGTTCTACAAATGGGAGGAAGTAGAGAAGCAAAGCTTCAAAGTATATGGGTTAGAGCCATCTGTAAGATAAAAGAGGAAGCTAAACAGTGAGAATACATGTCACTACAGATCACTTTCCATTTTATACCAGTCTGCCAGCTTCAGAAGCTAAGCTGCTTCTTAAAGTGTTTTAAGCAGTTCATTAAGCAGCCTCATGCACGTTTCCAAGACCTTGCTAAGAGTCCACAGGTTTAAGTTTAAACAGCACTGTTTAAAAATCTAGAGCTGAGGAACACAAGACTGGAACTTGTTGCCAGCCGATGGAGGGAATCCAGGCTGGGTTATTTCTCCCACTTGTACTACAGACCCTAAATTTTTACCTGTGGTGTGCGGGGGGGGGGGGGGGGGGGGGATCTCAATTTCAGGATATAGTGGATCAAGCGGTATGCAGCATCTCAATAGATCAAGGATAATTGGTAAAAATACAAAAAAGCCATATATCTTTTATCAAGACCAACCAAAATGTAAGTTAAAGCAAGGGCACAGTAAACATGCCAAAAGATACAAGAATAAGAAAGGCAATAACTCAAAAATCCCCCAACAGAAGGAGAGAAATATTGTTCAAACGTTGACAGTGGCAGAATGTGAAATTATCTTGGCTGGATCTGGATTAGAGATGTATAATTTCAGGAAATTTTGAAGCTCGGAAGAAAACCCGTTCCCCCCCAGTTTTTTTCGGGGGGAAACGGAAATTTTCAGAAAAATTGAAAAAAATGCTACATTAGCATTTCTTTTGTCTTTTCTAGATTGAAAGTCATTCTGTTACTTTAGGAACATAAAATATGACTATGGACATTTTTACTTGGCATGAAATTATCACAACTAGCATATTAAAAATATAGTGTATCCAAACAATTATCACAAACAGAATACCCATCCACATGCAAAAACAAAACTGAAACCTTTTTATTGTCTTCTGACAATAGCACCTCCTAAAGGAGGAAATGCATCTTGTTCTTGCATTAGAGAGTTTAGTTTGTAACCTAGGACTTGCTTGTCCTCAGTGCACAGAAATTGGATCAATCTGATACCATATATATATATTTTAGAAATGACCGGAAAAAACTCTTCCCCCCCCCCCCGAATTTTTCTGGGCCTTCACGTCTCTAATTTGGATTCCCTCCATCCACTGACAAGGAGAATTATTCATGGTAAATTCAAATGGTCTGTTCTCCATCTGTGTATAAGGGAATCCAGGTAGGGATCTTGAGCCAGCAGTACATGAAACCTGAGTCACTGTAGCTGTCACACACTTATGTGGAAAAGCGACACAGGATGATACTCCTTTTGGCAGCATCTGCAGATTCATAAGGATATATAGTTTATAACAGCAGGCAAAAGGCAAGATTAAGAGCCATGTGGCCACTTTGCAAATTTCCTCCAAAGGTATTTGAGTACAAAAACCTCCTAATATTGGTAGCCGATCGCCTTGAAGGTGCTAACAGTGCTGGGTGCCAGTGAACACCAGAACTTGTAGGTTAATGATATGCAAGCTTTGAGCCACCTGGCTAGAGTAGTTTTGAGACCCTGTTACCCACTGTGGGTGGATGAAGAGACACAAGAAGTTTATTTCCCTGAAATCTGCTGTACATGTTATGTTGATGGTACAAATATCTAACTTACGTCACTCCTTATCTCTGGAATGTTGTGTAGGGGTGTGCATTTCGGAATCCTGAACCGGAAAAAATCCCAGGAAAAACTTTTTTTGTTTTTTCCCGGCTTTCGGGATCCCAAAATGCCCGTTGCAAGCCATTTCGGATATCAAAAAAAAAAAAAAACCCGAAAAAAATTGCCCCCCCCCCCCGGCGTTTTTGGCATTGCCGAAAAATGGCATTTGGCAGCTTTAAACTTTAAAGGATGGCAGGGAAACCCCGTTTCCCCCTCTTTCCCGCCTTTTGCTCCTGTTTTCAGGAGGGGGGGGAAGGGAACTAGACAGCCACTCACTGCAATGCATTTGCAAATACATTGCATTTGCAAAACTCTGGAACTTTTTTGCAGAGCTGTTGTTGCTGCCACTAGCTTGCTCTTTCCCCAAGGAAGGAGCACTAGTGGCCAATAGGGTTTTGGCATCTGCTCTCTGGCCAATCACAGAAGGTGTTCCATTTTGAAATCTGTGTATG
>NW_015170321.1:474870-475085 GCF_001447785.1 Gekko japonicus | reverse complement strand
ATTTTGTTTTTGCATTGACTGATTATTTCTATTTATTATTTCTATTTGGCCTGCAGTTTCTCCTGGGGGGGCTCTTGTTTTTGGTTGAGTTTGACTCAGTTTTGTTGTGGTTCTTTTCTGTTGCTTCCTTGTCTTTTCACAGTTTATTTTGGTTAAGTTTTGTGTTCAGGGCTTCTGGAGTTTTTTGGGGGGAGGGGGTCCTGCTTGGGGCCTAA
>NW_015170321.1:473264-474707 GCF_001447785.1 Gekko japonicus | reverse complement strand
GGTTCCTTGGTGCAAAAGGAGAGCCGCTCACCAGCTGGGGAAGAGGTCCCTTCTGAGGGCACATTCCCCTTATCCTCAGCACGGTGCCCTGTTTCCCCTAGACCCTCATGCTCCCTGACAGCAGCGGGGCTGCCAGATCCAGAGTGGGACGTAGCTAACAAGTCCCCGAGAGTTTGGGTTTTTTTTTTTTTGGAGGGGGGTTCTGCTTGTTTTAAGGTCTGTGTCTTTCTTGGCAAGGCCTCCTGGTTTTGGGGGGGTTAGGGTTCTGCTTGGGGGGGGCTAGGTAGACTGTTGCCTTTTCTGTTCTGCCTTTTAGCAGGTTTTGTTTGGGCTTTCTTAGGCATAGGGGACTGTGCTCTCTGTGTGTGCTTCTGGTTTAGCTGTGTGTTGTGTTAAGTAGGCTTTAAAAAAAGGATACAGGTTTATTTTTAACAAATATTCTAAATCTCAGTATAGGGCTTTAGCTGTTCTATCTTTAACTAGACCAGTGGTAGGAGAACAAACAGAGGCAGGTTTGTCTTCACAGGCAGGGTTGTCTTCACATAAAAGAAAGGGTTAAGTAGCATTTAATTATTTAAAAAGTAGTGAGCTTAGCTGTGCTGTTTGTGCTCTGACTGGCCTTTGGTGAAGCCAGACACTTCCCCCCCTCCCTTTTAGATTGTTTTTCAATTAGGGAGCTTTTCCTGATTCCACAAGGGAATCAGGTGGTTCCAGTAGAATCTAGATAGGAGTAGTTCAAAACCAAAAAACTTTTTAAAAGGTTTGAACAAGCTATCTCAAGGACAGTCTGTAAACCATAGTCAGAGCCAGTGTAGAAATTCACTAGTAATAAAAAAACAAATCCAGAAAAAAAGTGAAGCAAGGCTAGGTTAGGGTCTGCTGAAAGAGAGAAAAAACGTTTTTCGGTGGGAGGGTTTATAAAAAGGTGTGTGAAGTTGTTTTAGGGTCAGGTGACAGTGCAGGTAAGTTAGGTGCCTAATACCCTCCCCACAACAAGTTAGCCTGAGTTTGGCCAGGGGTACCATGAGCGACAGGAAGGAAATGCAGAGGGGACCTGGGGGTAAGGCAAAGGAGAAGACAAGAGGGGCGGAGGGGAGGGGGGAGGGGAAAGCTGCGGCTCTCCCCGCACCTAAGCCCAGGACCACAACTGGGCATCCTGGCACCACTCCGACCTCTGGCCAGGGTAGTGCCGGCGTGAAGATACCGCGTGTGTCTCTCTTCGCCATCTTTAAGGATGCTTCTGGGGTGGTCCCAGCAGAGGTGCCTGTAGGTGCTGGCACTGGGCAGGGGTCTGCTGTTCAGGCAGTTCCTCCTCCAGCTGTTGGGACCCAGCGGCAGGAGGAGGGGCAGCAATGGCAGTCCATGGGGTTGAGCTTTGGGGACACTCTGTTCTCAGGGCTCACTCCAGGGACTAAGAGGGCTCTAGAGGAACTGGAGGAGGAG
>NW_015170321.1:470334-473063 GCF_001447785.1 Gekko japonicus | reverse complement strand
ACCACCAGCCAGCCAGGAGGTGAGTCGTCCGACCACCTCCAGCGCTCCCCTTGCGCGTTCCGAGGTAGGGATGGGGCAGGGACGCCAAACATCTCTGACGGAGATGTTTGGCGACGTTGGCACTAGAGTGCCTAGGGGTGGGAAGCAACAGGCCAGCAGGAAGGTCACTCGCCTTCTTGCTGAGATGATTGCCATAGACGGGTGCCCCTACTCCGCAGTTGAGACATCGATTTCCGCAGGATACTCCAGTATGCCTTTCCCTGGTACACGCCCCCTGCTCGCACCACGATGAGCAGGACCGTGATGCCCTCATTGTTCAGGGCTGCCAGGGACCACGTGAAGGCACACTTGTCCCACGCTTGTGGGAGATATGTGCACTTCACGTCCGACATATGGACCTCCTGTAAGAGGCGCATAACTCATACATCTGTTACTGCACACTGGTGGTAACCGAGCAACTAGACCTTTATTGCTACTCAGGTGGCAGTCCATGCGTCTGGCAAGGTGGGCCGTGTTACACCAAGCCATGGTTTCTCTTGGGAAATAATAGGTGTTACACCAAGCCATGGTTTCTCTTGGGAAATAATAGGTTTTAGAATTTTTTGGTATTTCTTGGACATAAACTGACAGGAGACAGAGGCTGCACTTCGCTTCATGCAGGAGGGGATCATGTCTTTCTTTGCTAAGTAGAGGTGACACTTCATGCACCTGACGAAGTGGGCTGCTTTCACACCAAGCCATGGTTTTTGGGCAAATCAGATGTTAGCTGACACAGCTGGATGCTCGAAGACTCACATTCTGTGCTACTGTGATGTCAGACTTCAGGCGTCTTGATTCAGTGGACGGCGTTACACCGTGATGGGTATTGGGCAAATTATTGCTTAGAATTGGGGGGGGGGGGTTCCCAATTTTTTTTTAGCCTCTGGCCACCTTTGGATTTCCAAAGCAGGCTAGGCTAGTAGTCAATAGTCATCTCTCTTCTGGGCATGGAGCAGGGGTCACTGCTGGGGTGTGGAGGGGGAGGTATTTGTGAATTTTTCTGCCTTGTATGGGGGGTTGGACTAGATGACCCTGGAGGTCCCTTCCAACTCTGTGATTCCACCATGACTCTGGCCGCAGAGATGTCAGGGGAGAGACTCATTGTTGCGAGGGCTGGTTGCACAGGTTGTGGGGGCCACCGTGCACTGGTTCTGCTGCTGTCCCCTGAACAGGGGACCAAGTCCAACTCCCAAATCTTTTTCAGCCTCTGGGCACCTTTGGATTTCCAAACCAGGCTAGGCAACTAGTATCCGTCTTCTGGACATGGAGGAGGGGCCTCTGGGGGTGTGGGAGAGAGGTAGTTGTGTGAATTTCCTGCATTGTAGGGAACGGGGACCCACCCTCAGCCCTGGGAGACCGAGCAGCCAGCCATTCTGAGGCTCGGGATGTTTTTGCCTGCCCCTAGCGGGCTATTTTCCTTCCTTAGTTGCTGCCATTACTCACTGGATTCACACCGCCTTCCTAGAGGTATGGTGAGACCCCTCTGGATGATTCCACAACCCGGGAAAGCGGGTATCTCAATCTTTGTGCGCCCCCTGGAGAGATGGCAACCACTCTGATTTGGGCCCATTTGGGTTCCTCTGGCCTCCCTTTGCCTCTCTTAATGTGCTGAGTGGGGAATTGCACACCCCTAGCTATCTATGTATATGGTAGTAGTAGGAAAACCAAGTAGATGTACATCATGATTAATATCTTTACCAATTTGCCCACATTTTTAAATGGAATATTCCATGTTAGAACATAACTACAATTATTTGCCCAAAAGACCATGAGCTACATACAGCTAAGCCTGATTTCCAGCTCCTGTTATGGTCTTATTTGCTCAGCTCAACATTTCTTTCTGTCAGTGCCCTAATTATATCTGGTTCATTTAAGCAACACTTGCTTGAGAGCTTTCTCCTTTGCTGCCCTTACCCTATTACTTCTAGACAGAGTGAGGTAAATTCCTTCCCTCTCACTTTTTGGAGGGCAAGCTATTATTGAGGAAAACATCTGCTGAAGATTGGACATGCCGATGATATTCTTGTATGGCCCCGGTCACACCGGCTGGAAAATGCGGGGGGGGGGGAGCATGGCTGTTTGCCCCGGAGCAAAATAACGCGCAGCTGCCCGATCAGACGTCCCATCGAGGTCCTGTGGTTAGGGGGGAGGATCACACGACTATTCTGCAGCGCGGTAAAGAAGCGGCGCGGCGTGATCACACCAACAATCGCTAGGTGCCGCTTCCGTGGCAATCGAGAATATTTTTTTCACCAGAAGGTGCGCATGTGCATGATCGTTTGTGTGCATCCTGGGGAAAAAAAGTTACCGGTTTGCAACGGGACTAGGACAGGACACGATCAGACGCCTGCCCTTGCCCCGCGTAGTTTGGAAACTAGTACCTCGTAGGTACTAGTTTTTTAAGCCGCATCTTTAGCGGGAAGCCACGGGAGCACTACGCTTCCCAGATGTTGCTGTGTCATCGTGCCCGGAAAATCCACCTATCATCCATCTCTTTAGCGCGGCAAATGCTCCGTGTGACCGGGGCCCTTGTTTATCTTTTTTGTCTTGCAAATTTACGGCTAATACCTTTTTAAAAGAATCAATCAGCAAAAAAGTTGCTTATTTTAAGCCACAGAACGATTAAAAGGACAGGATCTATTTTATTCTAAGGCTAACAAATATTATGAAATGATGCACATTTCTTTCCC
>NW_015170321.1:469585-470284 GCF_001447785.1 Gekko japonicus | reverse complement strand
AACACTTTCCACATTCTCATTGTCAGTTTGCTATTCTCTCAGACTTTCCCCTTGAGAAAAAGTCTAGTATGCTCATATTTATTAATTAAAATATTTCTACCCTGACTTTCCTTTTGCGCTCAAGGATGCTTATCAATGCAACACATATAAAGTACAATTTAAAAAATCCCAATAAGACCCCTCCCCACTGAAAAATATCCCCTGTGGCCTACCCCCAGGCAAACAAAGTAGCCTTTTAGCACATCCTAAACATTTCCAGAGACAGTGCCCACCTTCTCAGATAAGCTTGTTGCAAAAGTACAGGCTATGAAAGAAAAAGCAACAGCTCTGTCAATGACAGTCAAGCGACTTTAAGACAGGGAACAGCCATTAAGTGACAGCCTGAAGTCTGTAGTTGGACACACGGGGACAGATGGTCCTTTTACTTTCATATGCATGATCATGTGACTGGCATGCTCAGTCCTATTCTCTCACTTGAAATCAAGGAGTCACAGGATTCAAATTGCATCCTGTCACAGAGATAGGAGATCATTCTCTCCCCAACCAATTCTTTTAGTACAAATAATGGGACTGAAATTACTTCTTTGCTTCTACTTTGGAGGTCAGTGTGCTTACTGAGATTTCAATCTCTGTTTCATGTTCCTCTGCCTTATAAATTTCAGTGTTCTTTTGGCTCCCATGGACTCCAGATTTTGTAGA
>NW_015170321.1:465929-469519 GCF_001447785.1 Gekko japonicus | reverse complement strand
TTTTAAACCATGTAAAAAAAAAAAAAGCTTGCTTAGGCAGCCCAGTTTCCTCATACGTCTTAATAACTACCCTCAACTTCTACCCAGTTAATGATGTAAGAGACAAAATACAAAGTTGAGAAATATTTAAATGAGGTGACTTACTGGGGACTCTTATCTGGTGATGATTAAGTACAGTAAGAGCTTCCACTGCATTTGTCTTGCATTCCCACTCCAACAGTCCAGAAAGTGTTTTGGCTGAAGCTGTCAAAACAAGAGTTCAAAATGTTCTCTCCTTCCCAGAATCAATAGGATTTAATTTTAAAAAAATCAGATATTTACTTACGTTTTGGATCAAAAACTTTGTATTTGATAAAAGATAAAACTTCATGATCATCACACAGCTGTCAGAAGAACAAGTGAAAACAGGTAAATCTAAGTAGCAAGAATCAAATCCTAGAGGATTTTACAGTATTACTAAGTGTGAGGTACAAAAAAAATACAGTCCCAGATACACTCTCATTTTTATTGTAATAAACAACATATAAAAGAGTAAAAGGGAAGGCAGTTTGCTTTTCAGTGCAGTGAGTTGTCAAGCTGATCCATTTGCCTTGAATTCTTCCTAAACCACAGACCCATGTTTAAATAGTATCATTAAGTTACTGAACAATGAATAAAACCCATTCAGTATTAGCCTGTAATGGTACTAAACTATGGACTTTGTTGGAGTAAGGCAAGTTAATTCTAGAGCATGTATGTGGCTGGCAGGCACAGCCCAGATCAAAAGTTAAGACAGTGTTCATATCATCTGTTGCTCTAGTCCCTACACTGCAGAAAGACTTCTAGCTACATTGCTATTTAAGTATAGTAATTATTAGAAAGGCAAACTGGGTGGCCTTTGTATGGACGGGGGAAAAAGATACAAAACCAGGCTACCTACAGAAAAGGTTCAGAAACTATCCTTTGTTGGGGGGAATGTCCATTCAAAAAAAAAAAAAGTAAGTCAACTGAAGGAACAAGTCTCAAAAACCAGACCAATGAGGGGTCACAATATGCCCTAGAAGAGATGGGATGTTGAGAGAAATGGAGAATCAGATAAAGGGCGAGGAAACAGGAGAAGGTATACTGCTCAAGCCCTTAATAGCTCAAAGAATATCTTGGGGGGGAAGCATTTGGGGAAAACTTGCAATTTTGCAAGGTATTTCAAAATGGTTTCTCACTGTCCCCTCTCTCCAGTGAAAAATTGTCAGTAAGTACCATCTTTATTATGCCATAAAGCACTTGACCTCGTATAGACTTCACAGAAATAACTGCATCAGTGATCACAGTAATTAGTTGTGTGGATTCTGTGGCAATGCAATTTCAGTGTGAAGGTGATACAGTCAACTACATCTGCATCTATGAAGATGCAACTGAAGAAATCAGAACAGATTCAGGCTACAACATTTGTTGAATTTTATGAACTGCATCAAGGATTATTTGGGAACAAGACTTATGAAGTTGACAACAGGCACCCCATAATAAACTTTTTAACTTCCTCTTATGCAGAGAAATGTCCCTTTGATGCCTGGGCTTGAAGTGCTCATTCAGATTCTTAACAGAGACATTTTGCTGTTTATTTAATACTGAAAAATACAAGAGATTCTACTTTAACCAACACATTTAGCTTTCCACAGCAGGGTATGAGCTTGTAAAGATACAGTACCCAATACGTAAAAGGAGAAAACTAAAGATGAATAGAACCTATTTTAAAGAACTTAATATATATTAATATTTGACTTCTATATTATATTTTAAAATCGAAAATCCAGCTTTTATTCCTACCTTTACAAAGGTATCTTCAGTCACGCACAGTGGAACATTATAATAATGCAAAACACAAGAAGGTGGCTGGATGATATTCTTGGATGCCTGGCCAGCACTAGTAAACCGATTGTTTTTGCTCATTGCAAAATCTTTGTAACTGCTCGTACCATCTTCCAGCTCAAATATCTGGCTAGGAACAACTGAATGCTGTTTGGATACACTACAATTGAAGAATACAGACTATAAAAAAGAACACCTCTTTGTAGACAAAATATTTAAAGATTTTTACACCCTTATGAAAGCAAAGGCCTAATGCAGCAAGATATGAACTTCCATAAATTTGTAACCCACATTAAACTTGTCAATTATTTGAGTGAATTGCCCAGTTATGGCTGGGATCAATGAAATACAGAATTACTTTGCAGAAGACAGATGTTATATTTAAAACGTTATACTAACTGTATTCTTGCAGAATGCTTTGTTCAGAATACTATTTAACACATAAATGGAGTACTATTTAACACAGAAATGGACAATGCTAAATAATTTTCGCATTATAGTTGTTGCAGTATTAGTATTACAGTGAAAAATGGGATGCACACATACCAAACGTTAAGCTTCTTCCCAAATAACTTGACACTATTGAGATGTGTGACTGCTCTTTCAACAGCATATTCATCACCCATTTCCACCAGAGCAGTGCCTGGAATAGTCTTCATGAACTTTACCTGCAACAGTGGGGGGGGGGGAGAAGAGAGCCAATAGGGTTTAAAGAATAACTTGAAGTTCAATGCCATTATGCCAGCTGGAGGACTACAGGGCATGTATTAAGTACCTTGCATTGGTCTATCTGAAAGATCTTGACACTGGTGTAATAAGAGATAAACTGGTGTAAACTTAACTCCACTTGTTCAACACTGCTCCTTTAAAGGTGGGAATCTGATAGCATTGGGGGCATGTCAAGCCTTACTCAGTATCCAAAGATTCTAACCAGCGTTTATTAGACCAGGTTTCCATGTCCCATGCTTCAATAACATGACACTGGGAAAAATGGAGATGTATGTTGAACCCTCACTGAATTCACTGGAGCACCAAAAACAACTTTTCCCGCACACAACTGCACAGCCACAAAAAAGCATGGGATTCTGATAAATTCTGTGGCCATCATACTCCTGCAGTATATAAACCCTGGGCAAACTACACTTATTTGAGATGACAGGGCATATGATATGACAGCGCATAGATGCACGGCACCTAAGAAAGTAAAACCTGTTAAGTATTGGAATGCTGCTAGCACTTGTTTTTTCAGAACACCTCAGGATTCAAAATAGCAATATCCTCTATGAATCTCTAATCTGCTTCTCTACAAGGAATAGAATGAAAAAGTGCACCAGAAAAAGGTTGCAGTCTGGAAACCCGAGTATTGGGGTGGGGGGGAATGACACAGGCACGACACCACTAACAGTGAAAACCAAAAGTGATGTCATGATGTGTGGGTGCTGGCTCAAGGATATGCAAAAACTCTATGGTTAAACCTGGAAAATCCCCCATATCATGTTGTCACTTCTGGTTTTCGCTGAAAGCAATGTTGTCGAACGCTGGCACATCCCTCCAAGTTGCCACTATTTTTCTCCTGCCAGCCTTTCAAGTGCTGGTGAGTCACAACAGGGATTGCAGGGAGGTCTCCTGCCATATGGAGACCTGGCAACCCTATATACCACGCACATGTCCAAGGGAGGACGTTATGCCTCAAATTATGACTTCTGCAAATGTCACCTGTGTCTCCCCAGAGTAATATGTGGCAA
>NW_015170321.1:448729-464823 GCF_001447785.1 Gekko japonicus | reverse complement strand
TCATACTTCCCTTTCCATCTGTTGTAAAAAGGTCCTTCCCTTCACAACAGCATTGCTCCTGTAGAAGGGTGGCTCCTTTTTGGAAAGCAGCCATGGTTGTTGTTTTTTTGTGGTCCTCCCAAGTGAGCTATGGAGTTGGCTAGGAATGTCTATCCTTCCTTCCTTGTCCCTGTAAGTTCTCCTATCAAAATGGTACTTGGTTGAAGGCTGTGTGTTGTATAAGGTGATTCAAGTTCTCATCTGCAGGGATCCCTATAGTTACAGGCTCCAGCTGTCTGCACAGCAGGAATGGAATGCGCCCTGGGTAGGGGTGCTACAGTGTGTGGCTAAAGGCTTTGGAGTTGTCTCTGTGATGGTCTAGGGTAATGTCATGAAGGCATAACCATGGCTGCTTTATGTGAATTGGCTTTTTCCATGTATGGGTAATGGGGAAGAGGGAGGGGTCGCCATGATTGGCAGGTGTTTTGTGTCGCTATGTTCTCTGTCTAAAACAATATTAATGTTTCTTTTCAGTTTTGTTTCTGGAAGTATATGATGTCAACTACACTAAGCTGAAGTTACACTGATGTAAGCAGTTGCTGGTGTAGTCAGGACTATAGCACTGCATTACTACAAAGTCTGCAAATTTTGTAAGAGGACATCTATTTCTCTTCTGCAAAAAATATTACTTCATTTCAACGCTATTACTTTGACACTTTTTTACCTTTTCAATGTTTCCATACAAGCAGAACAAGTTGAAGACTCTTGAGCAGTTCATCTTTTGCTGGTGCAATCCACTAACCATGACAACAGAACCTGAGGGGTTCCCTCCATGCATGTAAGATGAGGAGGCCTGGGGAAGCGGATAAGCAACAAGCTCTGGAGTGTCACGAGATGCCATTCTGTATCGGCTTGGTAAAGGTAACAGAGGACCATGTGAGCCTAAAGAAGACAACTCACCCGTTAATGTGGTTGGAACAGCTTCATTG
The DNA here is from genome assembly GCF_001447785.1 of Gekko japonicus. NCBI lineage: Eukaryota > Metazoa > Chordata > Lepidosauria > Squamata > Gekkonidae > Gekko > Gekko japonicus. Next base: position 463,855 of record NW_015170321.1, on the reverse strand, counting down.
ATCTAATGGGTACATTTAGGATACAATTTTTGAAAACTTGCAACAATTTTTTCTTTGCAACTACTTTTTGCAAAGTAACTGAAGATGTAGCTGATCATTTATTGCAGCAGTGGGCCACCATAAGAAGAAACCTTGCTGTCTTTTCTCCCCTTGGGCTTTTCTGCATGCTCAACTTACTACTGATTTTCTTGAGAGTTGATCCATAAGCTCTGGGATTGGTTTGGGCATGGTTGTTCTGCACATCTGCCCTTCCTGTGCATTTTCACAGTTGTGGAGTCAGTTTATTTTCTCCCCCAAATGGATTTTCAAGGGAGGGTACTTTCATCAACAGTGGTATCACTGGTGGCATCACAGGAAGAAGGAGACTGGATTTATACCCCCGCCCTTCACTACCCAAAGGTGTCTCAGAGCGGCTTACAAACTCCTTTCCCTTCCCCTCCCCACAACAGACACCCTGTGAGGTAGGTGGGGCTGAGAGCTCTGACAGAAACTGCTCTTTTTCAAGGACAGCTCTTATCAGAACTATGGCTTGCCCAAGGTCATCCAGCCGCTGCGAGTGGAGGAGTGGGGAATCAAACCCAGTTCTCCTAGATTAGAGTCTGTGCACTTAACCACTACACCGCGCACTTAACCACTATACCACGCAGTTTAACCACTACACCGCACTCCCCCCTTTAAATATCGATATATCACTGGAGTGTTGCAACAACAGGCTTAAGAGATTCTCTGAATTTCCACTTTCATTTTTTAAAAATGTAAGTCTCTAGCAGCTTCCCTCACAGAGATATGCCTTTTTAAGTAGGAAGAGTAACCTTTACCACAATGAAGCCTGGAGTTACCTCTACTGATGAAGAATGAAGTTTTAGCCACCATCACCAAGCTAGGTTATCAAAAAATAGCAAGTATGTATAAAAAACTAGATTTCAGAAACGTAAAGGCTGTGTAAAACAGAGAAGTCCTTCTACAACTCCACTACTGAGTAATCCCACAATAGTTAATAGGGCTGCTTTTTAAAAACCTTGAAAGAGCATGCATTTTCTAGATTACATCAGGATGTCACCCTGTTATGACAAGCAATGTTTCTTTGTTACAGGGTTAAGAGTTGGAACCCTTTAATTACTATGCAGTTCAGGAACTGAAGACTTCCTGGATCACAAGAAATTATTAGCCAATTTGTCGAAATAGAACAAGAAGACAAGCTATAATTTGTTCTCTTGCTCATAAATGAAGTTTAATCCATGGTTTAGAATTCTGGTTTGTAGTTAAGAGAACAACTATGATTTGTTGCTTTGGCCAAATCAGATGTAATACAACACTCTGGTTTGTTTGGCACATGGAAGTCTTCAGATCCCAAGATACATGTGAGGAGAAGAATGATGTTTGTACAACTGCTCAAGGATTTTCATGGCTTGTTCCCAGCACAGAAAACCATAGTTTGTCATTACGTACTAATGTTACTTAGTTCACGCTCTTTCCAGAGAGCTGATACAAGACTACTTGGCCGACAAGTAAGACAGTAGTAACTTTAGTTACTTCTCCCAGTTTGATTTAAAATTATGTACCACATTTTTATCCAGCCCCCCTTTCAATGAGCTCAGAGTTGCATAATTCAGCATATGAACAGTTCTTCTGATCAATACACTAGAAGCCATATAAACATCTCACTAACTTACCATAGCCATCATGCCTAAATGAAGAGGGGTGCTCTCCTAAAATAGCTTGCCTCTGACGGCCTTTGCCTCTGTCTAAGAAGAAAAAGTAGTATTAACAAAAACAGAAGACTTAGTCAAATATACTGGAATTTCATTGGTACTTTTGATTAAGAGCAGCCCTACTGGATCAGACCAAGGGTCCATTTAGTCCAGCATCCAGTTTCTAACAGTGGCAAGCCTGATCTTTCCAAGTTATTTTAAGGTATTACTTTTGATTTCTTTAAGATATTCACTTACACTGATTTTCTCTAATACAATACAGTTGCAGGACACCGGAGTTTAGCCACCATTAAAATATTGCATACAAAAAACATTTTGACACTTTAAACCTAAGACAACTGACAGTTCCTTAATATCACATAAACCTACAGACAATACAGTAGAGTCAAAATTACCTATAAATCTCTTAAAAACAAGTTGTGAATGCAGTACTTTTGAAGGACAGTACCTGAATCATACTATTAGCTTCAACAGCAACACATTTTCAAAGTGGGCTTCGTTCAAGAAGTTTCAGCAAAATCCAACAACAACCTGTATTACATGGTTTCATAATCAGTAAACAGAGAGCACCATGTGTGCGTACATACATCATCAAATCAACAGGTATTGGTTTGGGGGAGTGCTGAAAGGATTTCACATTACTATACTACCAATATTTATTACAGCTTATGTTAGAGATGCCATATAATGTCACTCTTAAAAGCACTTTTAACAATCAAAAGCTTTCAGCAAACTGCATTTTATACAAGAGTGTAAAGTTAACCTGGGGTCAACACTACTGGATAAAAGCAGTGCACCAACCTTAAGTTGTTATTTAAGAAAGCCAAATGTTTATTACAAATTTTCTTAGAAAGCAGCAGTTAAATTTAACCCATGCTGCTTGTTTTTATTAAGCAAATAAAAATGCTGATACTTTAGTTTGTTGCCACACAATGAGAAATGAGAAAGAGACAGCCAGCCACAGCTAAGCACAATTTAACAGATTTATTTCAAAGGGAAAGTTAAGCATATGCTTCATATCTCTCAGTAAAAATTAATGGCCCTAACAACTTTAATTTTTATTTAAAACAAAAGCTATTTTTCAGTATTGGGCATGTTGGTCAAGTTTTTTGTAATGAAATCTCCGCTATGAAATTAAGTGGCAATTGCTTTTATAATTTTATTCAAGTCGGGGGAAATGAAAAGAGGGAAAGATTTTAGTACCCAATCCTAAACATGTTCCTAGGAAGCAGATCACTGATTTCCATATAATTTATTTCTGATGGGGCTTTTTACTGGAATAAAAACTGCCTTTAAAAAGGTTTACTTTAAGGGCCCTATTTCCCCATTCCAGGAAAACCTTTATGTGTGAAGGATTTCATAAATAATAGTCTGTTTATATAAAAGACTGCAGAAACTGTATGTTTTGAAAAATAAATTAAAGGCTAACACATTGCTCTTAGACTTAAATTTTTGAGTAACATGCATTGGTTAGACTGGTTTGAAAGAAGGAAATTCAAATTGCAACAGCTCTGAAGGTGATTTGGGAAAAATTACTCTCTCATCCTAACCTACCTCAAAGTCGCTGTGAGGCCAAAGAGCCACTTTGAGCACTTTGGAAAAAAGGACAGGATGCAAATGTAACCAAAAATGAATCTTTACAGCCAGATTGACTCCTGTTGCCAATTAAGCAATGAGCTCAAGTAAAGAAACTCAAGTAGAAGCCTCTTTGACAAAGTTTTCTTGGTAAAGCTAGAACCTTACAAGCTATTAGAGAGAAAAGAAGGAATGGCTTGAAGGATGCATGTTAATTAGCCTGTTACAAGGTCACTTTCTGTTGGAATGCCAGAAAGCTCACTTTAAAAGCAAGCATTTTCAGTCCTCTGGCTCCTCTGACATCTCTAGTGTTCCATGCCAGTAGAAGAAACATTGTCACTTAGTATGCTGCTCACAGAAAGGAAATACTTCAACCATGGCCTGTGTAGCTTCATTAGAATTTCTGTGGGCAGCAGTTTCCCAAGTTAAGACATGAACGGCAGTATTCAGAGAAAACTGTGTATGCTCCTATTCATAGTTTCTTGGGCCAGGAAGAAGTCATAAAGAAAGAAAAATATCAAGAAAAATAGTAGTTACCCATTTTACCATTCCAATTCCTTTTATTCTGCAAACTGTATCCATCAAGTCAAATAAAAAAAGAAATCTTAGGGCTGGATCCAAAGAATGTAAAAGTTAGTTCCACATACCCAACAAAGCTGTGGTCTTGTGTTTCTCAGATCAAAGTCCTTAATGCTGCATGACAAAACCCTTTGGAAGTTAGGGCAGTTTCAACAGCAGATTGCCATGTGGCATGTGGTCTGTTTGGCCAAAGAGTCCACTGGGCATGCCCAAACAATTTCTCATTTCCCATGGCTTTATTTACTGGGACAATATATAGTCCATAAATAAACTCTGTCAGCCAATTGCTTAATATTATGAACACAAGTGAGTCACTTAAAGCAACCCTCTCTACCTTTTCAGTTTCAAGTATAGAGTCAGTTTGGAAACAAAATTTGAGCTTTAATACAAGTGCTGAAGTTGGACAATTTGCTAACCAATACTGCAGCCCCTTGTTAACTTTTTACAAAAACTCGATTCTGTATGTCCAAGGGCTAAGTTTTATTAAGACATTTCAGAAGCCAGTGCACTACTGATAAAATCCAACCTTTTGGCAAGAGTTAAAAGGCAAGTTGAAGCCTTCACTTTCACATTTAAGACTTAAAAGATACTCTACCTTGATAAGGTAAGTTCCCAACTCCATGTTATAAATGCCTAGATTTTCAAAAGGTACATTACAGCAATTATACACAAATCATTTAGTTACAGAGAATATTTACAGAAATCAAACTACACAGCAATTATGTGTTACATTTTCATGCAATGGTTTTACTGCTGAAAGTAACATTCCAACTAGGTCTTGTGGTAAAGAAATATGAAGACACATTATACTTTATGTCAGATGTTAATACTTGAGGGGATGTGTTTGACAGGGTGCTACTGAATTCCAGTAATTTTGAAATAAATGCATTCTTTCCATTAACTATAAAACAACATTTCCACTGGAAAACCTAGTCAGTTTTCTCTTACATACAGAAAAGAAAATTACAACCATTGACAGGAGAAAAACAAGAGTTTGGATCTTCCATTTAATGGAGTTTCATTCTACAACTGTAATTTTAAAGGGACATAGGTGTGAAAACACATGCAAGCTGAATTAGAATGGCTACAGTCTACCATGGCGTTCATACCATGCAAACAAGAAGAAGTGTGAGTGTCCTCCTTGATATGCTTGTGGTGATGGTGCATGCAGTATGCAGTCAAGGTGAGTTGCAAGTCTGAGATTTTTCAGAGGGCCTTTTGATGATGCCGATGTGGTGCATGATGAAGTGTAGAGTCAGCCTGCTGGAGGTCCTCTATCCTTCTTAATGCCTTGTCCAACATATGGGGAACAATCCTTTCCATGGAGAAGCAGTGTGCAAGTTTGTAGTTTGTAAGGAATAATCTGCATCAGGGTCCTCTCCTCCAAAGAGTGAGAGCTGCTTGGAGAAATGCAAGTCCTTGTACTGCAAACATGCTTGCATGTGTGGGCTCCTTCTTGAACTAAATAGCTCAATATGACCAACAGGGGGCACTAATGTTGAGAGTTATTCTTTTCCAGGATTACAAGATAAGGTTTTACAGCAGAACATCACCAGTAATACTTGGCTTGAAATGACTAATGCATTAGACAAGCTAACTGCATGTCTGATATACAGTTAAACACATACACGCAGGACCATTACGAAGACACTTACCTCGTCTGCCCAGGTATGGTTTAGTGTAGTCCCAGCTATCATTGTCATTTCGAATGACATTAAGTCGAGTTGGCTGTTGAAATAAACAGACAAGAGTTTTAACCAATGTTTCTTCTCTCACACCCAAAAGAGCATAAGAACTTAAAATAGTAAGAATGTTACCCGTGCATATTCGATTTTTAGTGTGCAACATCCCGCATATATGTCTGCTCCGTTGAGTGCTGCTTTTGCCTTCTGGGCACATAAAACCGATTCAAACATAGGTTATGTTAAGGATTTTTCACTTAAACCAGTCTTTGCTTTGGGGAAGGGCTGTTTTAAAAGAAGCAGACATTAGGAAATATATTGGTTGGCACCATAATGCCACAGGTGCCAGATTGGGGATTACTGGCCCTATAACACAAATCATCAATAATTAACACCACAGAAAATTTAAAGTTTTAGAAAGGATATTCAACCATGGCTTGTATTCCATTCCTCTTGAATATGACAATACGCTGTACCTTCCCAACAGGATTGCATACTGTATACAAGACATCCTATAGAAGAAGAAAATACTCAAGTATTTGAAGCATTGCTTTAAAGTATTCAAAAAGATTCAGCAAATTCCCTGACCTGGATAGCCCAGGCAAGACCAAACGTGTCAAATCTTGGAAGCTAAGCAGGGCCAACTCTGGCAAGTACTTGGAAGGGTGACCTCCAAGGAATAACCGAGGTGGGATGCAGAGGCAGGCTAAATCATGCAACCTCTCTGAAAAACGACTAAACTCCCAGTAGGGGTCACCAGAGGTCAACCATTACTTTCAGGCAAGCACACAAACACACACAAAATTTTAAAAAAAGATTCAGCAAATGGTCATCAAGTTAAAATGTACTACCACAAAAATATTATTTAACCTGTAACTGGATTATTTGAAAGAGAGCATATTATGCATAGGCAAAGAAATGCACTTATCCCCAAGTTACTGATAGGATTTCTCACAATAACACCTGCCCTGAAACAGTATGTAACAATGTGAGAAAAACTTAGCAGTTAACAGTTCAATTAATCAAGTGGCTAATAAAGAACAAGGTGAAGCAGAATCCAGACAAGATGGAAGTGATTCTTCTGCTCATGAAGGCTGATGCTTTGGAAGGATCAGACCCTCTTATTTTGGACAGAATAGAGTAGTTAAAGAACCTGAGAATGCTCATGCACCCAGCCTTGCCATTTAAATAGGAGGGTGGCATGGCGTCCAAGAGTGCTTTCTGTCAGCTGCATCTGGGCTGCCAACTCTGCTCCAAAGGGAGAACACGAAAATGTGAGAGGATGTTTACAGGACAAACTTATGTTTAAAAATAAGGCATACCACCGTAATTGGATAAAGAGGATTCTGAACCGATAAGAGCAGAACTTTGTTTCCACCAGAGGGGTCATCTGTGTTTCCTGGACGAGTGATTCTTTTGCTTGTTGAATAATTGAAAAATGCTTGTTGTCCAGCTATATATACTTGTTCATCTGCTGCAAATGTCACACACTTCTTGGCACTTTCAATATTCTCAAATTCCACTAAAGCCTGGCGCTTAAATGGCATCATCATCACATAACTACAAAACAAGCAAGTTAACATAATTTCCTTTAAATTGTATACTAAAAACAAACAAAAAAATTAGCATCATGTTTACTGTATAAAGCCAAAGGTAATTACAATCCGGACACACAAAAGGGACATAAACAGCTAAAGCAAAAACATAATATTAAAAACTCTTTAAAGGCTCTGACCTGGATAGTGCAGGCAAGCCCGATCTCATCAGATCTCAGAAGCTAAGCATTTGAAGGGAGACCTCCAAGGAATACCATGGCTGTGACACAGAGACAGGCAATGGCAAGCCACCTCTGAATGTCCCTTGCCTCAAGCCCCATTAGGGGTTGCCACAAGTCAGCTTGACTTGGTGGCAATTTTTTTTTAAAACCTCTAAAAACATTTAAAACATGTAAACATCTTCTCTATATACAATTAAAATAGTTCAGCCTTTAGACACAGCTCTGTCCTGTATTTTCTTGGCTGCCAAGATGAATTGTGCCACTCTACAAGACACATGCCAATTGGAATTGGAAAGAAGGGAAATCAATTTCTCCACCACAGGAGAAGAATGTATACCCTTTAAAATCTCAGCAAGAAATTTACTTCTGGGTTCTATATACAAAGGACAAGACAAAATATAATGTCGAAGATCTCCTGGAACCAAGGTTCCACAAATACACAGTTTAAAGTTTTACTTAAAGATCTGACTTTAGATTTTTACTGCAAACTCACAAAAAGCTACTTTGATTCTGAAAGTCCATCCTGGTTCAGTAATTATAACCACAATTTAAATATTAATGAGCCATTAAAATGATGATAGAAAAAAGGCCGTTTCTCATGTTACAAGTTAAATAATTCAGCAAATGTGATGCTGAGATTAGTAGTATCTATATTTAGCGATATCAGCACCATCAAAAGCATAAAATTATCTTTAACAGTTAGCTGTGAATCCCCCAAGATAGACTAAACATACCATATGGTTCCAAATTTTTCTAGCGCCTCTACAAGGTCTGCTTCCACAACTGATTCACAGAGTCCTCGGACATGGACAACAGGAGAAACTGAAACTTTGTGATGACTTCCACCTGCATCCTAGCAAGAGCAAGCATTAGACTTTTACCTTTACAGATCTTAATACATCAAATAAAATATTACAGGCAATAAAAACAACAAATCTCTCAATCTTTTCCCCACCAAATTCTAATTAACACCTTAAATGTTCAAGTCTAAACATATTTGCTACTTTGGGCTATGAGTATTGCATACATACTTATCTTGCAAGTTATCTTGCAAAGCCCTTAATTGACTCTTGGAACTAAAGTTGTGCTAATTAAAAGCCAGTGACAATGGCATAATATTTCTCCACTGTAACACGGAAGGAGAGCAGGAAAGACTTGATGCCAGGATAGAAAAACTGCAGGCTTTTGTGTTTTAAACCAGCAGAAGAGATGTGTAAGAGGAAAAGGCACAGTTCCCCCAAACCTCAGCAACCTACAGTTAAGAAAATGTTAATAAAATGATTGTCTATTATTTCTGGCAGCCTTGCCTGGGTTCAACACTATTTTGGAGGACTGCATGAGCACTCTTCACTGTATCAGGGTCTGAGGCATCTAAAGAATTAAAAAATAGAAAGATTTTAAAGGGTCATACAATGACACAGGAATACACGGTTGGGCTAAATTTATGTTGCCTGTTATAAAGATGTTATAGTTGCTATTCAACAAGTATCCCCGAGATTTGTGCAGCCGCCTTTGTACAACATTCACTAGGGATTCAAAAAGGGGAAAGGGATGACTGAATTCTTCTAGCACTGCATATGAATTCACTTCAACTAGTGTATTTGTTGAGGGAGACATTTAAACCCACATGCACACACAAAAGTAACTACTGTGCAGTGTTCCCTCTAAGCTGAGTTAGTGTGAGCTAGCTCATAGTTTTTTAGCCTCCAGCTCACATTTTTGTCTTAGCTCAGGAAGGACAACTCCCCAGCAAACTAATTTATGCAACAGCCAAATTGCTGGCTCACAACTTTAATGCCAGTAGCTCACCAAGTAGGATTTTTGCTCACAAGACTCCACAGCTTAGAGGGAGCATTGCTACTGTGTATCTAATGCTTGATAGAACAGTAATGACAAATTATTTATCAACCATGCCAATGTATAATGGCATGCCTATAACTGTGACTATAGGGGCTGCGATGGCTCAGTGGTTAAGATGCTGAACTGCAAACTGGAAGGCTGGTAGTTCAGCAGTTCGAGACCCAAGTGCTGCATGATGGAGTGAGCTCCCGTCTCTGGTCCCAGCTCCTGCCAACCTAGCAGTTCGAAAGCAAGAAACTGCAAATAGATAAATAGGTACTGCTTTGGTGGGAAGGTAACAGTGCTTCATGTGCCTCACGTCTAGTCATGCCGGCTACATGACCACAGAAACATCTTCAGACAGCGCTGGCTCTTCGGCTTGGAAATGGAGACAAGCACCGCCCCCTAGAATTGGATTCGACTGGCTTTCAAGAAAGGGAAATCTTTACTATGACTGTGACTGTGAATGCATTTTGACTGCAAATGTAGCCCCTACTACACTGTGCAAAAGACAATCAGAGTAACAGAGTAACAGATAATGAAAAACCATCCACCTATAACTTTCAGTTCACAAACCTAGAAACAGAAGTGTAAAGGTTACATAGGATGACCGATATGTGCAGAGGTACAGTGCTAGCAGCAAAGAACTTTATATTCACTACCGCTTTGAGCAGGGCAGCATCTACAAACAAATAACTGGAACTTAGTTATCCAACACAAAATCCGCTGATTTAACTGAAATGAATTACTGATAAAATAAGAACTTTTGTATATTTCCTTTCTATCTCAAAGCCTTCACTGTTTCCAAATTGCCCTACAGTCAGTCACTGTAATCCAAGCAATCAACATTACATAAAGTAATGAGAGGCATACCTTTCAACAAAATACTGCATCGTAATGGCTGTGTGGCTGGGGATCTACAGTATCACTTCCATAACAGATAATCACTAATCTAAATACACTGGTCAACTGTTTAAACTCATAACCTTAAATGAGATATGCAAGACTACATCTGATTTTGAAACAATGATGAGATTATTCTTTTTCTATGCAATATCCATCATAATGTACATAACATTCATCATAAATGTACATAACAGAACGAGTGCAAAGCCTTATTGTAAGTGTAGGAATCTGGAAGAGACGAAGAATTAAACTACATGCATATATAAACTGCCAATTACAGTTTAATAGTAGCAAAGCTTCAGTAAACAGCTTAATTTGTAGTTTGAAGTTAACAAACTATCAGCTCCACAGATTTATGGATGTTATCTGACCTTTCCTTGCACTCAAGGTAGCTTACATCATGATAAAAGATACAATTTAGAACCAAGAATCAAAGTAAAAAACTACATATACAACAGTTTAGAAGCATCCCCCAAAGCATTACATCACTCTCTTCATAGATTAAAAGCTTGCTTAAAAGGAAGGTCTTACACAACCTTTATAAAAGCTAAATAGTGAAACTGCTTGCCCAGTTTCTACGCTGATTCTTGAAGGAAGGTACCTCCATTGAAAAGTCTTTTTATTTTGCATATGTGCATTTACATAACAGAATCATACTCAGCCACTGAGTGAGATCCATTTGATCATGGCTTATTCAGGGCACAGACAACAGCTCCTGGTTATTTGTTCAAAGAAATATAAGGCTGGGCACCATCTGATGACAATCCATACCATACCCACAGACAATGTTCCCTCTAAGCTGTGGAGTCTTGTGAGCAAAAATTCTACTTTGTGAGCTACTGGCATTAAAGTTGTGAGCAAGTGATTTGGCTACTGCATAAATTAGTTTGCTCTGGAGCCCTCCTTCCTGAGCCAAGACAAAAATCTGTGAGCTGGGGGCTAAAAAACTGTGAGCTAGCTCACACCAACTCAGCTTAGAGGAAACACTGCCCACAGACCATTTTATTCAGAGCCTGGTTATGTAGATCATAGCACTGGAGGATCCACGATGATGAACCTAGCTACTCATGATACATCTGGACTATGCCTACACAACAAAGGAGGATTTTTGAAGCCATCAATCAGTTCACAAAACCATAGAATAAGAGCAATCTAGTGCATTGTCTAGCTGAATCAACCGTCTCTAATGAATGACAGCTTGCACTGAACACCTTTCGTACAATTATCTTCAAGAAAAGGTTCCCAAAAATACTGTCCCAATTGGGGGGGGGGGCTCATAGGCCATCCTGCTCTCCAGTTGCTAGTTTGGTCAATTTATGGCTATGACGCACACAAAGAGATGACGAATACTCCCATTCCCACAAACACTGCAGGACTCCCTTGTAAGGATGACAGACAGCAGAATAGTCTCCCCCCTCCTCCACGCCAACATCATTAAACAAATTCACATTTTACTTTTCCAACGGGAAAAAAGATAGTAGCTCGGAGCCGCATGGGCCTCGTTGTCGGGGCCAGGCAGGGGCAGAAGATAAACACTGTCAAGCAGCCTGCCCCACACCCTATGCACATACAGCCCTCTCATCTCTTGTGGAAGAGCATAACAAACGGCATAGAGGGGTGGGGGCTACAATACTCCCATCCACATTTCAACTTCCTTTGGAAGAGGGGGGAGGGTGAAGATTTAATTTCATGTGAGAAACACATTGCAGCTGAGATTTATGTGACCGAGGAGCGGGAAAAGTATCAGACTGAATTAGAAATGCACCCTCCCTCACCAGTCATCTTTGGATAAAAGAAGCTGAAAAGAAATAGCCGCCTTTCGGACTTAAAATAAATAAATAAATAAAATCCCTATTCCAAACTGATCAGTGGAATTACCAGCTTCTTTAGGAAGAAAAAGATAAAGATCTGAAACAAAAGCCACCAAAGTATCTGCGCTCCTTCTTGGTGGGATCGAGAATCTAAGAGGGACCCCGAAGTCTCAATCGCTTCGGTCCTGCGCACACACCGACGCGAGTAAGCCGCCTTGAACAGCCCGACTAACTCTCGAGTAAGCACGCCCAGGATCCGACTGCACGCGCATGCCGCGAGAAGCGGGACTACAGAAGCTCCCCCTTACCCCGCCGGAGAATCCCCCACTGCGAGGGACGGCCTTTTCCCTGTGGCTTTCGCCCTCCTCGGCCCCATACTCGATCTCGCCCTCCTCCGCGGCGGCACTGGGCTTCAGCCGCTTGGCCTGGCTCTCGTAAGCGCCATCCTCTTCTTCCTCGTACTGCTCCCCAGACGACGGCGAGGACATGGCGTCGGCTCTGGAAAAGGAAGAGGGGTATACGGAGTTCCCCCACCCGGCGAACCGCGACGCACGTAGAAATATTAACAAAGCGGGCCCCGCAGTGATGCTCTGAGGCAATTCGCTTCAGACAACAGCCCAGCGACACAACGAGAAGTAACGTGCGAGAAAGGCCCCAGAGGCCCTGGCCTGCGATTGGACAGATTTGTAAGCTGGGACGCTGGGACTGACTAACGGGGACGGTACTCGCCAGCTTCGGAGCATAGGGTTGGAAGAGAGGAATGTCTGTCATTGCCCGAGAAATTCTCCTCGTTGGAGTCCCCGCCCCTCCCAGTTATTGTTTGGAGCTGGACTTCTTCGCTTGATTAAAAGCACAAAGTAAGCGGAGGTACAGACGTGCGCGGGCGCTTCATGTTTCCCTGGCCAACGACTTTACCTCGTGCGTCTTCCTCGAGGCGACCGGGGAGGGGGGGGAATAGTGGGGGATTCCTGCCAAATCCGAGTGGTGACAGGGTAGAAAGTGCCTGGAACTGGATATTTGGACGCGACAGGCGATACTAAAGGTTTCTCTTCCAGGGGAAAGTTCAGAGCCATTTAAGTTGTCCTGTAGAGGAAAGTTCAGAGTTTTTGCAGTAGTTAGTTTGCTTGAGTGGATAGTTTTCAGAAGTGATGAAGGTAGAGCTCATTCGACCTGTCGTCTCTGGAACGCTTGGTACATAAGACAGGATGGGCGCCGCTATGTGCAATGCGCAGTTTCCCCTCTCTTTCCAGGAATGTGGCGTGCAAAGCTGTGTAATTTTCAACGTTTGTATTTAGGCTGAGGGATAAGGAACCAGAAACCGTAATTAGGGAACTGAGAAGCGACTTCAGCCTCATGGCTCCTTAGGCAGACTAGAGAGCACTGTACATACAGCCAACTGTAAAATTATTTCACTTTATTATTGTATTTTTAACTGCAAGTCAAGCTACGGCTGTTATTTGCCAGTTCCGTTACCAGATCAACTGGGCTAGATGGGGACAGCATTCTGTCTACGCTTTGGCTGATTACTGTTTTTGTTGTTGTTCAGTCGCACAGTCCTCCGACTCTTTGCAACCCCATGGACCACATCACGCCAGGCCCTCCTGTCCTCCATCGTCCTCTGGAGTTTGCTTAACTTCGTGTTCGTTGCATGGATAACACTGTCTAACCATCTCATTCTTTGCTGTCCTCTTCTTCTGATACCTTCAATCTTTCCCAGTGATGTAGTTCCCTTCTCATTTGGTGGCCAAAGTATTTGAGCTTCAGCTTCAGTATCTGGCCTTCCAAGGAACAGTCAGATGCCAGATGCCATGGTCTTAGTTCTTTTGATGTTGAGTTTCAAGCCAACGTTTGCACTTTCCTCTTTCACTCTCTGCAAGAACCTCTTGAGGTCCTTGTTACTTTCTGCCATTAGAGTGGTAGCATCTGCATATCTGAGGTTGTTGATGTTTTTCCCAGCAATCTTAATTCCGGCTTGTGATTCATCCAGGCCGGCATTTCGCATGATGTACTCTGCATATAAATTAAATAAGCAGGGTGACAGTATACATCCTTGTCATACTCCTTTTCCTGTGCTAAACCAATCAGTTGTTATTCTGTCAATGGTGAGGTAGTTGAAAAATCTGTTGTGCATTTCTGTTAATATTGATCATTAGGTAATTTTACCCTGTGTTTTTTGCTGTGGTTTTGGGGTATACCTTGCATTATATTTTATTTTGTAAGAACATTAGAACATAAGAGAAGCCATGTTGGATCAGGCCAATGACTTATCCAGTCCAACATTCTGTGGCGCACACTAGCCAAAAACCAGGTGCCATCAGGAGATCCACCAAGTAGGGCCGGAACTCCAGAAGCCCTCCCACTGTTGCCCCGCAAACACCAAGAATACAGAGCCTCACTGACCCAGACAGACTGTTCCATCTATACCTTGTGGCTATTAGCCACTGGTAGATCTCTGCTCCATATCTATATATCTAATAACCAAGTTGTCCGCTCTGTGCGGATATCTAAATCCGCACATCGGGGGCAGGGAGATTTTCCTGCACATTTGGGGCAATCCCCAGATGTGCAGAAAAATCTGAAAAGTTGAAAAAAATATAGGGTGGATACTTAAATCCTCCCAAAAGTAAAAGAGAACTGCCTCGCTGCCGCCTCCGCTTGAGGGGGGTGGTCGAAGACTTGGCAGGCCAGCGGCTGTGAGCTGCTCAGCCCTCGCCGCTGCAGGGGAGAAGCTTGGCGGGCTAACCAGGCCTCGCTGCTGCTAGGGGGAGGGACAAGGCATGGCGGGCCGAGCTCAGGCCTCGCTGCTGTTACTGTGGGGGGGGGGGGGGGAGGTTTGGCGGGTCCAGTGGCTCGGAGCCACACGGGCCTCGCCACCATTGCTGGGGGGACATTTGGTGGGCCTGGCGGCTCGGAGCCGCATGGGCCTCGCCATCGGGGCCAGGCAGGGGCAGGAGAACAGTGGAGAAGGCTTATCTGCAGCGGCTTCCTCCTCTGCGTGGAGCTCTCCCCCCCCCACGAGTATCGTGGGTCGACGCGGCTTGTGTTTGTCTAATCCCCTGTTGAAGCTGTCTGTGCTTGTAGCCACCACCACTTCCTGTGCAAGTGGATTCCACGAGTTAATTACTCTTAGGGTGAAGAAGTACTTCCTTTTATCTGTTCTAAACCTACTGCTAATTAATTTAATTGAGTTCTTATATTGTATGAAATGAGTTCTTATATTGTATGAAAGGGCGAAAAGTACTTCT
>NW_015170321.1:445991-448696 GCF_001447785.1 Gekko japonicus | reverse complement strand
TACTTTCTCTATCCCATGCATAATTTTGTAAACCTCTATCATGTCACCCCTCTGCCATTGTTTCTCCAAGCTAAAGAGCCCTAACCTCTTTAACCTTTCTTCATAGGGAAAGTGTTCAATCCCTTTAATCATTTTAGTTGCCCTTTTCTGCACTTTTTCCATTGCTATAATATCTTTTTTGAGGTGTGGTGACCAGAACTGTACACAGTATTCCAAATGAGGCCACACCATCTATTTATACAGGGGCTGTTTTCAATTACAGTCATCTTGTAGTAAAATAATATCATTTAATCTCCATCTTCTTGATTCTGTTCTGTTGCAAGACTATTTCTACGGAATTATGGTCTGCAAATATCTTTGGTTGAATCTCTACCTTTTCTAAATTCACTGTCAAACTTTTTGATATCCAGGACATGTCTATACTTGAATATATTTGATTACTGTCTGAAAAGAAGGTAAAGTTTCTGCCCTTTGGATGTTTGGCCCTCCAGCAGCCTTCTAATTCCAGCATTTCCATGTATTAAAGTACATTTTTAGGTAATTTCCCACCTTTAATATTTCTTGATCTGTCTTTTTTTGGGTCTAATATTCCATTCATATCTCCAAGAATCATTATTTCCTCATCTTGGAAATCTAACATAGTTTCGAAAAAATTCTCAAAACATTTAACTTTAGCTTCATTTCTTGCACATATTGTTGCTATTGTGCATATTTTGCTCTCCAGGAGTCTCATTTTTAAAATTAGGTATCTTCCACCTGAGTCTCTTAATTCATTCATAGAGATCCATGGTTGCTAGCCATGGTGACTAAGTGGAACCTCCATGTTCAGAAGCAGTATACTTTTGAATACCAATGATGGAGAGGAACAACAAGGGCGAACCTTTGTCTCTCTGCACTGCTTCTAGTTCTTCTGGAGAAAAACAGGAACATATAAACTAACATCTTAGAAAATGTTCTAAACCTCCCTGGAATAATAATAGAAGAAACATTTGTTGAATGTTAACAGTCCCTTGATTCTAATGGAATACAGAATTCTTCTTTATATTCTTCTTGTGATCTGCGTTCCACAAGTGGTTTCGGGTTTTGCATATGGTTTCACCTCATTACCCTCCAGTTAAAGAGGAAATACATGTACTTAAACTTGACCGCATAACTACTCAAGCATCACTCACCCCAAAGATGAGAACATACAAATAAGCAAGAGTAAACTAAGGTGAACTATGAATTACTTGAAACCATCAAATTATATCAACCAGTATCCATTAATAATTACTATTATTTCACATATTCTTATTATAGTTCCTAATCTTCTGTTCCGCTTTCTTAATCTTTCTTCTTGATTTATATTTTTTATAATATATTAGCCTAGATGATAAATTCTTCAGGAGAGAGACAGTGTGGGATATAATGCAGTGTGGGATATATTTCAGATATAATGCAAACTATGGTATGGTGCTACATAAAATAGCTTTGTGCCTGAGTGGCTTCTTCCTCTCTGCAGTGTGCCTGGCGTCATGTGATCTATGGTGGCTGGGTCACATGACTCCTTGGCACAGGCGCACAGAGAGGACTTCCTGCGTGCTTGATCTGCCTGCTCCTCACCCGCCTGCTCAGCTCGCTTGCTGCCCTGCCCTGAAGCAAGGCCTTTTGGACAGGGTGGTGAGGCATGGGTGGTGGGGCATGGTGCAGGGGCATGGGTGGGGTGTGTGGCTCACAACTGAGGAGCATGGCCCTGATACGCCCCACCAGAGCTATTCTCTTCTTCTCATCTGTCTGCTTTTTCAGTGCTGTTCTCATTGAATTCTGTCTCTGTTTTCCAGGGTATTTGCTACTTCTCCCAATTTGGTGTCATTGGCACATTTAATGAGTAGTCTCTCTACCCCTGTTAGCAGTCAGACCCCTCCTCCTTTAGCGGTTAGAGAGAGGCATAAATGCCCTTCTTTAAATCATATATGCAGGGCACTGCCTGGCCTAAAATGAAACAAAATGGATGCAAGTCAGCAACAAGCCTGGGCAAGTATTTTGGAAGTGTGACTGCTGTATTTTGGAAGTATTTTGGAAGTGTGACTGCTAGGGTTGCCAGGTCCTACCTGGCAGCCAGTGGGGGGCTCCCGGGTCCTTTCCGGGATCTTCTGCTGTGTGTGTGGTGCAATAATGTCACCCAGAAGTGATGTCATTGCATTGCCACCATCGGGGGGTGACACTCTAGTTTTGGGGAAAACCTCTATGGTTTTTTGCCTTCAAAACCATAGAGTTTGCCCAAAAACTAGAGCTTCACCCCCCAGTGTTGGTGACATGATGATGTCACTTCTGGGTGGTGTCATTGCATCTGTTTGGGGGTGGGGTTTCCCCTGCCAGCCAAATGGCCGGCAGCAAGTCAAAGCACTCAAAAGCAGCAGAACCCTCACTGGGACCTGGGACCTGGGAACCCTATTGTCAGCAAGCTGCCATGGTGTTCTGTGTTACTTGTATCTTTGTACAGTTGCTCACCCCCCCCCCGCCCGTTTGCCCGTATTTTTTTCTGCTGTAATGCCTAAGCCAAACAACTGGAGGATGTATTGGGGGAGTTCGCTTCACTGCCAGCTTGTTGCTTTTAGAGCCTGGGAACTGCACCTGTGTTATGTCTGGGGATAGCCTGGTTCTCAGGGAATGAGCGCGAACCCGTTTTCGTTCACCCGCCAGCGGGAAAGTGACCCATTGGTTCT
>NW_015170321.1:441125-441296 GCF_001447785.1 Gekko japonicus | reverse complement strand
CACTTGAGCAATATCTTCGTTGTTTTACTAACTACCAACAAACTGATTGGTGTGACTTGTTACCTCTTGCTGAATATTGTTACAACAATACGTTACATAGTTCTACTGGGATGTCCCCTTACAAGGCTGTCTCTGGTTATGATAGCCCCCCTCTTCCCTTTTTGGGGGACA
>NW_015170321.1:434158-440934 GCF_001447785.1 Gekko japonicus | reverse complement strand
ACTGGGTTGGAAGTTTATTGGGCCTTTCAAGGTCCGTAAGGTAATTAACAATGTTGCTGTAGATATTGAATTGCCTAAAAACCTTCGTGCCTTGCATTCTGTTTTTCACATGAGCCTGTTGAAAAAGGATCCTGGCTCGTCTCCATGGAGACCTTCGGTCACTCCCCCTCCTCCTATTATACTTGAAGGGGATGAACATTTTGAAATCGCTGATGTGCTTGATTCCAAACTTAAGCGTGGTAAGCTCTGGTATCTCATTGAATGGGTGGACTTCGGACCCCAGCACCGCGAATGGGTGGAAGAAGGGGATATTCGGGCCCCTTATCTGATTCGTGAGTTCCACAGGAAGTTCCCGGACAAACCGGGAGGTCTCCCGCCCAAACCGGGAGTTCTCCCGCCCTGCCTGGGAGACGGTGTTTAAGGTGTATTTTTGAGGGGGCAGTATGTCAGCAAGCTGCCATGGTGTTCTGTGTTACTTGTATCTTTGTACAGTTGCTCACCCCCCCCTGCCTGTTCGCCAGTATTTTATTCTGCTGTAATGCCTAAGCCAAACAACTGGAGGATGTATTGGGGGAGTTCGCTTCACTGCCAGCTTGTTGCTTTTAGAGCCTGGGAACTGCACCTGTGTTATGCCTGGAGATAGCCTGGTTCTCAGGGAATGAGCGCGAAACCGTTTTCGTTCACCCGCCAGCGGGAAAGTGACCCATTGGTTCTGTACCTGTTTCAAATCCCTTTATTATGCTTGCCCTAACCGTTTGTAGTCAGTTCTAACAAAGAACGTGTTTGAGTGTCTTTCCAATGCTTTGAAATAAATTTTGCTTTTCTTGAAAACGTGGATTTATTCTCGATGCTTGGGGATCCAACACCTATGGCTAGCTAATGTTTCCTTCCACACCCTAGAGAGATTCATAATTTGGAACAATGGGTCTCCCAAGACTTTTTGGCTCACCCAGGATTAAGCCCATCAACACCTATGTCCATTTCCCCTATACCCATTTCCCTTAATTAGGCAAGTTAAGCAACACTTAAGTCTATTCACCTTTCCTATTAGCCCTACGCATCCAACATTAGCAGGGTCATCAAGCCTTTCACACCTTTTGTCCATCTCAGAAAAACCCATTGTTATTATTTTTTGGGGGGGGAAATATGTCAATCTGCCCCAGGGTACATTTTGACCTATAAATTATGGCATCCTGCTCCATAGCAGTATGTGTGTATTCCTGGTACCAACAGCATGCACCCCCACTTTGTGGGTTTCATCCCTTCTCTTCTCCCCATGAAATGCTGGCCATTTTGCTGCTGCTTCTGTGGACCTCTACAAGTTCTGGTAATTATAGCCCCTTTTCCCTCAGTTATTCCCCCTCCTCCCTGTTTGGCTGTGTGTGTGTTTTGCCCTTTTATTTCTCTTTTAATAAAAAGCCTTTCCGTTTGAACATCTGCCTGGTTTATTTGACAGTTCTCTTAAAGGGGAAAAATCCTGGTATACATTGGTGGAGATCAGTTACCTCCTTTTCACTGTGTCTTCTTAAGCTAATTCCTCCAATTAAATAGAAGACTGCTTCTCATCCAGATCATTTGTAAAAATACTGAAAATTACCAGGCCCAGATTTGCTTTGGTGCAAACCATAGCTTGATGTTGCATCTGAACTGCCAAACTGGTTTGGAGGTTGTGTTCACAAGATATCTAAGCAAGCTATGGTTTAAACTACAGAAGTATGCATCCAAAAGGAAGAGGATGGAGAAAGGGGGTTCATAAGCAGAGACTTGTTCTTCAGTCTGGTTTAGCATTGTCACTGAACCATTCCTTTCTGTTTCCTTATGAGTCTATAAAGTATATTAGTGATAATGAAAGACAAAGTAATAAGCAGAACACCTTGGCTATTTTTAACACTGCAGTTTATTAAGTGGTAGTCTAAGGCTGTAATTCTATGCTTGCTTATGTCCAAGTCCAAGTAAGTTCCATTGAATTTGGAGGGATTTGTTCCCAAGTAAATATGCATAACATTAGGGTGACTGTACAATAAAACATGTTTTTGGTTAGTATTTCCCAGTTCCCTGCGCAGCAGAAAGTTCCATGGCCGCCTTTTAGAAGGTTGGTTTCCTTCTGTGTGTGAGAATCCTGGAGATCATGAGGCATAGCACATCTCTCTGCCTGCTGTGAAAGTGAAACTGTACCTAATCTATTCATTAGATCTTTCAAAGGACTTCATTGTCGTTAATCACAAGGTGTTTGCATTGGTTGCCTGTTTAATTCTGTGTTCAGTGTTGACCTATCAAGCCCTTCATGGTCTGGGACCCTCATAGCTGTAAAGCTGTCTTTCCCTAATTAATACCATGCCAGCAAGGTCTCTGACTGTTCTGTGCTTTTGGAAGAGATGTGAAGCTGAACTTTTTAGAAGGGTACAAGGAAGGGAACCACACAAGGACTTGCAGGGGGCATCCTATTTAACTGTCCCCCCATTTCCACTTCCCTGAAAGTCTCCATAGCCTCTCCCATTTTCCTTCTTCCTTCCCACCCACCAGCCAACCTACATTTATCTGCCACCCCATCTTCAGCTTTCCCTCTTTTTCTCCCCCTTGCAATATCTGCTTGGGAAAACTGTGGTCTAGTTGTGTACTGGTGGCTGCTAGGCCCAGTTGTGCAGTGGAGAGCTCACTTGGGTTTGTGGGCAGCAACTAATTTCCCCTTATATGGCCCTCCACACACTATTTCCTCTTTTCCTTCTGGCAACCTCCATATTATCACCTTTCCCTGCTTCCTTGTCTCCTTAACACCCACCCACCCGCCTACCTTTTTTCTTCCCCCCAGCATTTTTGGTCATGTTGATATTTATTTACTTCATTTATACCTCACCTTTCTTCACAATGAGAACCCAAAGCAGCTTATATCATTCTTATCCCTCCATTTCCCCCCCACATTAATGCTATGAATAGGTTGGAGTAAGAATATATGATTGGCTCAAGGTCCCTCAGCAAGCTTCCATGGCAGAGTGGGGATTCAAACCTAGCCCTCCCAGAGCCTAGTCTGGAAATCTAACCACTACACCACACCGGCATTCATGGGGTGGCTTCTGTTGAACAGTGGTGAGCAGATGGGCCTGGGTGAGTCAGAGAACTTACTTGGTGTCAGGTCGCCCAGTGTCTGCTGCTGGCCCTGGCCCCAATGAGTCCTCCTTCAAAGGCCAAAGCAGCCTTGGATAGGGCCCTGCCCCTTCCCCCTGCCTTTTATGGACAGAAACCAAAGTTTCAACTGGCAATATGGTTATGGTTGCCTAACACAGGCCACAGGGGGCATTTGACCATGTTGAGAATTAGATGTGCTAATGATGATTTGAAGGGCTGGAATTATATTTGTGGACTGATCTTTTGGGCTTCTTGTGAAAAATGTGTGTTGCTTTATTGTGATGTTGGTTTTCATTGTTTTATCTTCTTTGTTTACTACCCTGGATCCTACAAGGGAGAAAGGCAAGTTACAGTCTTTAAATATAGTCTGTCATTAAAATAACTATGGGATCTGGCACTGTGCCGCACCGTAAAATAACTATGGGATCTGGCTGTTTACAAAGAGTGAATGCTGTATGGATTTAAGGTACAGTCAAAAACTGATGGCACGTAGTTCTTTCTCACATATTTAATAGACTTGATTTCCCAAACTACTGTCCTGTTTTTTGCTAATGCCAGGTCAGGCACAGGTCAAATTGAAGGCAAATCAAGACAAAGAATGGGCTAGCTAGTTGCTCAGAGGATGAGACATATTGGTTTTGGCAGCAACTTTAAATACATTTGTCCACCATCACTGTGTGTAGTTTGGTCCTAAGTCCTAGGAGGAAATATGCCAAAGTGCAGTATGTGTTGGTGTCATAAAATCCATGTGACTGCTTTGCAAGACTGATCATGTCTGAATCTGGATTTCTAGCTCAGCAGCCTGCTATGAACTTGAGTTGAATGAATTTTCTTTCACTCATTGACCTGTCTGCCCCTTCCTCCCAGCACCCATGCCACCTTCCAATATCCCTCCAGCACTCATACCTCCTTTCTCACTGTCCTGACGCTCTGAAGACCATTCTTCTCCCTTTTCAATTATACATTAACATCTATTTAAAGGAAAAGGTTGAAGTAGCTTCTTAGGCTCTTCACCGTAAGACATTAGGACCAAGCACAACTGTCTGGGAAGCCAATTTTATTGCAATTAATTGTTTGCATCCACATCTCAGTTAAAGCTAATCATGCTGGTTTAACCTAGAGTCTTACTGGCCTCAGTGGAGAGAGTTCCTTTGGAATCTAAGTAATATCTCAACTGTATTTTGGATCAGGTCAGTTTCAACATTACTAGAGGTTAGATTGTGACATTGACAACAGTTTCAAAACATTGCTCTGCTGTTGCAATTTCACAGGAATCCTTTTCTGCATTTCATATATAAACACTTCTGACAAAGCTCATTTTTAATGACACTGTACAACCGACCTGGATAAATCACAAGCTGGAATAAGATTGCTAGGAAAAACATCAGCAACCTCAGATATGCAGACGGTACCACTCTAATGGCAGAAAGTAAAGAGGACCTCAAGAGGTTCTTGCTGAAGATGAAAAAGAAAAGCGCAAAAGCTGACTTAAAACTCAACATCAAAAAAACTAAGATCATGGCATCCGGTCCCATCATGCCTTGGCAAATAGAAGGGGAAGTCATGGAAGCAGCGACAGACTTCATGTTCCTGGGATCCAAGGTCATTGCAGATGGTGACTGCAGCCATGAAATTAAAAGACGCCTGCTTCTTGGGAGGAAAGCTATGGCAAACCTTGACAGCATAATAAAAAGTAGAGAGATTACACTGCCAACAAAAGTCTGTGTAGTCAAAGCAATGGTATTCCCCCAGTAGTAATGTATGGCTGCGAGAGTTGGACCATAAGGCAGGCTGAGCGCTGAAAAATAGATGCTTTCGAATTACCGTGCTGGAGAAGACTCTTGAGATCAAATCAGTCAATCCAAAGGGAAATCAACCCTGACTGTTCCCTGGAAGGCCAGATACTGAAGCTGAAGCTCAAATACTTTGGCCACCAAATGAGAAGGGAGCATTCACTGGAGAAGATTCTGAAGCTGGGAAAGATTGAAGGTATCAGAAGAAGGGGACAGCAAAGGATGAGATGGTTAGATAGTGTTATCCATGCAACGGACATGAAATTGAGCAAACTCCAGAGGACGGTGGAAAACAGGAGGGCCTGGGGTCGCGAAGAGTCAGACTCAACTGTGCAACTGAACAACGACAACAGCATATGGAGCAGAGGTCCATCAGTGGCTATTAGCCACAAGGTATAGATAGGGGCTTTGGGGCAAGTGATGCTCTGTCTTCTTGGTGCTTGGGGGGGGGTCAACAGTGGGAGGGCTTCTAATGTCCTGGCCCCACTGGTGGAACTCCTGATGGCACTGGTATTTCTGGCCACTGTGTGACACAGAGTGTTGGACTGGATGGGCCTTTGGCCTGATCCAACACTGGCGTCTCTTATGTTTTTATGTCCTGGACTGGATGCTATAGATACACTTTACTAACAGAAGTGCTTTCCTCCATTATAAGAAACTAGGAATAAGGCCCATTGTGGAAATAAATACAATGAGTGCTAGAAAGAGGCTCTGGGAGAGTGCCAAGGCCGTGGGTACTCAGCATCAATTTGCCATGGCAACCTCAGCAGGTTATAAGGACACAGAGTCCACCATTTTCTCCAGGGGAACAGATCAATGCGATCTGGAAAGCAGTTGTAATTCTGAGTGATCTCCAGCCTCCACCTGGAGACTGGCAACAGTGGTTCCCCATGAGGGAATGGCTGGTTTGGAGGGCAGAGTCTATGGCATTGTACCTGTCTGAGGCCCCACTCCTCCTCAAACCTCACCCTCTCCAGGCTTCATCTCTCAAATCTCCAGGATTTTCCCATCTGGAGTTGGCAGCCCAATCTACTGCCCAGCCAAGCATCAACCTACCTTCATTTCCCCCTTATAGTTCAGTTTTCCATCTCCCCCCCACACCTGCAGTTTCTACTGTGCTCTGAAGCTCTGACTGTCACGTCATATTGGCTGTCCTCAGCAGGGTATAAGGACACAGAGTCCACCATTTTCTCCAGGGAAATAGATCAATGCCATCTGGAGACTAGTTGGAATTCTGAGTGATCTCCAACCCTCAGCTGGATTTTGGCAACAGTGGTTCCCCATGAGGGAATGGCTGGTTTGGAGGGCAGAGTCTATGGTACTGTACCTGTCTGAGGTCCCATCGCTCCTCAAACCTCACCCTTTCCAGCTCCATCCCTCAAATCTCCAGGAATTTTCCACCTAGAGTTGGCAACCCTATCTTCTTCCAAGCCAAGCAACAGCCTACCTTAATTTCCTCCTCACTGATCAGCTGTCCATCCCCCGCACCTGCAGCCTCTACCTGGAGTTGGCAACCATATCTCCTTCCCAGCCAAGCATCAATGTACCTTAATTTCCCCCTCACTGTTCAGCTTTCCATCTCCCCCCCACACCTGCAGCCTCTACTGTGCTCTGAAGCCTTGGCTGTCATGGGGGGAAGGGCCTGTCAGCAGGGTAGAAGGACTCAATGAGTTTTCTCCCAAGACCAAAATAGGTGTGGAAAGGGCCTTTTACTGACAGAAACCAAGTTTGGTTGACCAGCAGCAGGCACTGAGGGGAAAGTAGGCTTCCCAGCTCTGAGTAGGGAAATACCTGGAGATTTGGGGGGGGGTGGATCCTGTGGAGGGCAGCGTTTGGGGGGGGGCAGAAGGACAGCAGGAA
>NW_015170321.1:401527-433467 GCF_001447785.1 Gekko japonicus | reverse complement strand
GAGCCCCATGAGGGGCCCGGCGGTGAACCTGCAAGGCCGGCAGGAGTGCAAGGAAGCCCCGTGAAGGCCCTCCCTGGCCCCAGGCAGGCAGGGGTGGGGAGAGGCAGGGAGGAAGCAACTTACCCTCCCTCTTCTCCTGCCTCCTCCTGGCTGAATGAGGGCCGGAAGCGGGGCGGCCGGAAGCAGGGAGCGGGGCTTCGTCATGTGCCCCGCCCCCGTACCTCACCCGGGGAAACTGCGATCCCCCGCAATCCCCCCCGAAATGACCTCTAATTTTAAGGGCACATTTTCACAGCTACTTTCCTGATTTCCTATGATGAATAGGAATTGTCTCTACATGACCTGGCCTGGTTTGTTTGTTTTAAATGGGGAAAGAGTTCATGGTTCTTTTTTTTTAAACTGTTGAAGTACTACCAAGTAATGGAAGCGTGGGGATATTAAAAATGTTAGGCATGCTGTAGGGCAGGTATCCCCAACATGATGTCTGTGGGTAACATGGTGCCCATCAGCACCTTTCCGGGAGCCCACCAAGTGTTTTTAGAAAGTGTGTGTGTGTGTGTGTGTGAGAGAGAGAGAGAGAGAGAGATGTTTTCTAGCCAGTTGTCCTCTGCCATCTAGCATACTATGCCTGGAAAGATATTACCAAAGTCAAACATGTGATCTCTTTCTTGCAGTCTGAAGTGGCAGAGTTTAAGGTAGGCAGTATCACATATTTCTAAATGTGTTCTTTTGCCCTAAGTCCCAGCATACGTCTTATTTATTCCAGGGCTCAGTCATGAGATATGTGAAGAAGACTATCTCTTTCTAGAACATAACAGTCTGCCAACCTGACCTGTATCTGGTCTGGACACTGGAAGTCATAGTTTGAAGAGGTACACTGAAATAGACAACAAAGTGTGCTTGTTATATGCACCTATTTCTTGCAGCATGGCAGTCTGTAGAATCAGGTGACTACAGTGCCAGATATTTCTTTGCACTTTGTCTTGGTTATTTAGCAATATGACTGATACATGAGGTGGGTTAAATCAAAAGTGCTGTCAAGAAGAAAAAGTGTAATTCTGTTTAAACAATTAAAGGGGTTTTTTACATGAAGGATTTCTAGTTCAGTGCATCCTACACAATACTCATCTTCAGAAACAGGAGTGAAAAAGTAATTACCATAGCAACTGGCAAGTTAGAAAGAATGAGATGCTGTTCTTAAGGGAAAAAAGATATATATGCTTGGTAAGGGGTAGTATTGGACTTATTTATTTTTAGGTATGAAGAGAAGGACTTTCCCAAGCAAATGGTGGGGGGGGGGACAAGTGAGATGAAGAATATGAAACTCTTTTTTTTTTGGCCCCCGGAAGGGGATTTTTTATTGCTTTTCTATAAACTACAAAGAAAATAGGGAAGGGAATCTAATATCTCTGGGAGAAAGGAAAGTTAACCACTAAAAACCCAAGTAGTGAAGATCATTACATAAGCTTATAAAATAATTGATCTAAACTATTAATAATACAATGAGCTTGAATGTTAGCCAATATTCCCCCAAACCCGATATCAATTACTGTTTAAGGCAATCACAAAAGCATCAAAGATTAATGTAGCTTCTTAAAGGTTCAGAGTTCCTTAGCATCTCATTTCTTGGCATTTCTTTTCCTCAAATCATAGTCTCTTTTGGGGGCTGCCGCCCCCAACTCCGAATCAGAGTCCTCCTCCGACTGTATTCTGCCACTAGGTCCCCAAGTGGTGGTATCCTGAGTGCACCAGTTATAAACACTTTACCCCCTGTCTGATCGCTCTCCACCATTGTAGAGCCACTTCCGTGTGGAAGCCCGAGGCTTCCGCTTTTCACCTCCCCCTTTTTTTTGTTAGGTCGTGATATGCGCTTGGGTGAAGCTTCGCCCCGGTGTTTGTTTTTTTAAAAAAGAAAAAGGTCCTTAGTTTAAGGTTTTAGAGGAGTCTGGGACCTCAGGGAGGCCAGTTTGGTCTTTAAACTTTAAAGGTAAGTCCTCTCTTTAGGGCATGCTTTTTGGGACGGGGTGTTTTGCGCATGCACGAAGATCACCATTCTGTGGATGGCTGCCTATGCGCATGCGCAAACTGAGTTTAAAAAAACCGCCAACGCTCGCTGTGTGTGAACGGGCATACAGTGATGGGACCATACAGCGATGGGGTCTGCAGACAGGAGGTAAGTGTGATCATGTTTCAGCTGGCGCCGGCTGAAACGCCCCATCTGAACGCACCCTAAGTAATGCACTTTCAATCCACTTTCAGTGCACTTTCCAAATGGATTTTGCTAGTTCACACAGTAAAATTCAATTGGAAAGAGCACTGAAAGTGGATTGAAAGTGCATTATTTAGTGTGTGTGACTGCAGCCAAAAAGATTCAGGAAAAGCTGTGCAGCCTTATGGAGAGGCCTGCTGCCTACCCACCCACCCAACTGCTGCTTGCTTCCACCAGCCTGTTTTGGTTTACATATAAAAAGTGATGGTCCCAGAAATGTAAGGACAGCCCCATTCCCAATCCTAACCTGCTGTGAGAATGACAATTCTCAGATTTCTTCTTTTAATTAACACAGCAGTTCTTGAATCAGACAAAGCAAGTGGGCTTGCTTAAGTTGTGGTGGTGGGTTTGGGAGGGAGGGTTTTGCAGCATGATCTTCTGCATGTTCTGAAATACCCTTCCTGATTTCATACTGTGTTTTTAAAATGCACTCTCATGAGCAAAATTTCCTGCATGTAAAAAACTAGCACATCAGAGAAAAGGTCTTTTAAAAAAATTAAATTCAGTTTATTTAATACATTCTCACAGAATGTGCTAGCTTCCTACGGACACAAATGGTTTTTCTTTTCTTTTCTTTTTTCCTCCTTTGCATGGGAGATTCCCACCTGTGGTTTGCAGCACTTCAGTAGAGACACTTCACTGAATGGGCTGATCAGCTCTAAACTGTAGTTGTGTTGCAGCCGACTTTTGGTTCTGTTGTGGGGCCATGAAACAGTGAATATACCCACACAGAGAGAACAGTTGAAAACAAGTGTCATGAATAAGTCAGTTATAATCTCTTTAGATGAAGAGCCATCCAATGAGAAATTTCTTGAAATGAATCTAAGGAGTAGATCAGAATTTTCATTCTCTTGAAGCACAGTTATACCAGTGGACTTAAAAGGGTGGAATTTTGTCTTAAAACTGAATTATTGTTAGAAAATTGTCAACTCATCTCCACCCGTTTCCTTGTCTTGTATGACACAGTGTAGATACTGATCAGCAGAACTTTTAATTTTTAACAGCAAGTGACAAAAAGATTGATAGTTATGAAGGAGAAGCCAATAGGCTAAGTTGCATAGAAAGGATGGTTATAAGGTGTTTTATTTTTAACCAAGAAATGCTTAGTGAATAAACCAGAAACACATATGAGTGTTCCACATGTTGCTTGCAACATGTTTGAGACAAATAGAATGCAGTTAAGCTCTTCAAAACAAATAGTATGAAAAATATTCCAACATAATATGATTTTCTGCTTCTGTGGTATTGTTCATTTATAAATGCAAATTTCATCTAACACTACAGACAGAAAATTTTAAGAAAGCTGAAAGAGGGTTGAGAGAAGTTAATCTTCTTATGAGCTATATGCATTTCTCTTGTTCCTCTGTCCAGTCTAGTCAAAAAGGCTTGGAAGTTCTTAAGCGGCACAAATCCCTGCAAAATCTGTTTACTAGAGGTAATGAACGAATATATGATAAGCATGTATCTCTTTTTAAAATTGCCTTCAGATGTATTTAATACATCTGTTTTCTGTATTCAATGGTAATATCTCTTGCTGATCAGAAACTGAGTCTGTGCTGTGAAACAACTCGCAAAGAAGTCAGACCCATGGTTCAGTGCAGCTCATGTGGCAACCCTAACTTGTAAAAGGATGATGACAAAGTACCAAAATGGAGTTTGAGTGAACTCCACAGGTTGGATTGATTTGTAATCTTTCACACTTGCCAGAGTGCTGCATGTTGTCTCTGCACTGCAGCTAGCGAAGAAAAAGAGTAGGTGGCTGGGCTAATGCAGATAAACCCTGATCTGCTGATTATCTCTCTTTCATAGACCCACTACTTGAACAGAAGTGTCAGCAGAGCCACATTATCAGTCCTTTGAGGCTTCGGTGCAGATATGTACACATCTGCACCCCAGAGGGAAGCACAGTCATTTGCAAATTAATTGGTCACATCTTGTACCTGCAAAGGACTAAAATCAGCCTGTTGCCTACAACCAAATGTACCACTGAACTACTGGATGAAATAGAATCTCCATTAACAGTCTGGCTTCTCAGAATAATGTGAAAGGTCAGATTTGCTACAGAAACAACTCTCAGGACCTAGGAAAGAAGATGCACCATAATGTTGTCCTGAATGTGGTGGCGGTAATAGGCCAGAGCTGCAGGACCAGCCAAATCTTTAGCTGAAACTATGTATAGTATATATTAAAAGATCGACTTGTTCTGTCTTTTTGTTTAAGTTATTGTGATAGGAACTAGATGCTGAGGGGTGTGGCATATCAGCTCTCACAAGTTTAAGTTTTTGCACAAATGGGAAAGAAAAAGCTACTCAGCCTTCCTGGATCCGCTGTCCAGCCTGGCTCCCTCTATTTCTCTGCTTCCTTTTCTGTTCTTTATGGGTTGCTGCCAATTTCTAGCTTTAAAAGAACTTCTCCTACAGAAGGGCTAGCACTGCTTTGTCATTTCTGATCTGTGATTGCATCTCCTGCATTTGGGGAGAGTGCTCCTACCGTGGCGTAGGTGCTCGCTAAGAAGGGATTCTTAGAAATTCGACCCGTTGGTGGTGGTGGTAGCGGCGGCCCCTACGTGAAAGCCTGGTGGAAGAGCTCCGTCTTGCAGGCCCTGCGGAACTGCATAAGGTCCCGCAGGGCCCTGATCTCTTCCGGGAGCTCATTCCACCAGGTAGGGGCCGCCACTGAAAAGGACCTGGCCCTGGTCAGCACAAGTTTTACCTCCCGGGGACCCGGTACTACCAAACGGTTCTGGGTCCCCGACCGAAGTGCTCTTGGGGGTACATGCGGGGAAAGGCGGTCCCTCAGGTAGGTCGGACCCTGGCCATATAGGGCTTTAAAGTTAAGTACCAGCACTTTGAAGCGGATTCGGTACGCTATTGGCAGCCAGTGCAGCGCCTTCAGCCCAGGTCGGATGTGCTCCCATTTTGGGAGGCCCATCATCAACCTGGCCGCCGCATTCTGCACTAGCTGCAGCTTCCGAATCAGCGACAAAGGCAGCCCCATGTAGAGAGCGTTACAGTAGTCTAGCCTTGAGGTGACCGTCGCATGGATCACTGTAGCTAGGTCGTCGCGGCTGAGGAAGGGGGCCAACTGCCGGGCCTGCCTTAGGTGGTAGAAAGCAGATCTGGCAGTGGCTGCTACCTGGGCCTCCATGGTTAAGGAGGGATCCAGGAGCACTCCCAAACTCCTAACCTCCGACGCTGGCACCAAAGGCACCCCATCGAAGGTCGGGAGAGGGAGCCCCAACCCCAAGGCGTTCCGACTCACGCCCAGGACCTCCGTCTTCGCTGGGTTTAATTTCAGCCGGCTCAGCTTGAGCCACTCAGCCACGGCCTGTAGTCCCTGGTTCAGGTCTTCCGGGTCGGAGCCCGACTGGCCGCCCAACATCAGATAGAGCTGGGTGTCATCCGCATACTGATGACAACCCAGCCCATACCTCCTGGCAATCTGGGCGAGGGGGCGCATATAGATGTTAAAAAGCATCGGGGAAAGCACTGCCCCCTGAGGCACACCACATTCAAGTGGGTGCCTCCGGGACTGCTGTTCCCCTATCACCACCCTCTGTCCCCGACCTTGGAGAAAGGAGACAAGCCATTGAAGAGCGAGCCCCCGTATTCCCACGTGTGAGCAGTGACTCACGAAAGCTCATACCCTACCACAAATTTTGTTAGTCTTTAAGGTGCTACTGCACTCTTTTCTACTGCTACAGACAGACCAACACGGCTACCCATCTTCATCTGTCTCCATGGAAGGCACCACAAATATTCCAGAAAGTCCTGCTTCAGGCACTACAGATACAAGTATAGCACACTTGGGCTGTTGAATTTATGGGGATTAGCTGGCTGCAGTAACATCAGCACCTGCTCTAAATCAGTATATTAAAGTGAGCAGTGGTTGTTTTCCACATAGGCTTTGGAAGTAGCAACAAACTGAGGAGGAAGCAGCGGCTGTCATAGTGCCTGCCGGCTGATTTCCCCTGTGCAGTTGTTGTTACAGGAGATCATATGTTAACAAAACAACTTGCAGGCTTTTGATCACAAGCATGCATGCATGCTCTCTTTTTTTCAGTATGCAAATCTGAGGGATCCACAAATTCCAGCATGTAATTCTCCACGAGTATCACAGTAACATCAGCACCTGCTCTAAACCAGTATATTAAAGTGAGCAGTGGTTGTTTTCCACATAGGCTTTGGGAGTAGCAACATGTAATTCTCCACGAGTATCACAGTGCTGTCTCGGTACATATCATCTCTATGCTTTGAACACATTGCATTGTCTTCTGATTTCACATCCACTTATGCTCAGTAATTTGCAGTGATCATTGTTAAATAAAGGCAGCAAACCTCTGCATACTTCTGCAGGGGTACACAACCCATGGCACAAGTACCCAGCTGTTCCATGCCAGATTATTTTGCTCATTGTGGCAGCTACTTTGCTCAACCCCAAATTCTAGGGGTGCAGTCGAGTTGGAATGGGCACAGGTCATAGCTGGGAAATGAAAGGGCAAGCTGGAAGCCAGCAGGATCCTGAGAAGGGGTCCCCTCTACACAGCAGCAATTGTTTAAAATTAGGTTTTGGAACAATAGTTCTGAGTATGAAAGTCTGAGTGTAAACTTTTTCCCTGATTGGTGCCCCTTCTGTACCACTGGAAACCTGTTTACAAAGCATCTTTTAGATCCAGAGATGACACAGGTATTATTCACAATCGCATTTATCTGAGTGTGCGCTGGGAGCAAAATCCCTGATGTAACATTTCTAAAGCAGTCTTATTTTAGCCCCTTACTTCCATTAAAAAAATAAAAGCTCTACATACAGCATATGCAATCTGTCAGGCTCAGTACATCCCTTATCTTCCTTCTCACCTCTTGTTTGCCTACATACAAATACCAGCTCGATGTTGCATTTTTTCCAGCTCTTAGGCCAAACTACTAATGTAGAGGGTTCATAATATGTATCTTGACAGACAGTTGATTGCCTTGCCATATCTTACGTTGCAATCCTGTGTACCCTTACTTGGGAATAAGCACCAATGTATTCAGTGGGACTTATTTCCTAGTAAATTAAAGCAAGCTGTCAGTCCGGAATCTCCCCTCCCACATCAGCTGACTGAGTGTCATGTGATTCTGATTGTTGCCAGAAACTTTTGTTCAAAGTACCTTTTCATTTACTTTGCCTGACTCATATCTGACTGTTGTGGTGTGTCTCTTTTTCTTTATAGACAAGTTCTAGGGGAGGGGAACAATGACAACAGTGACAAGAGAGAAATTTGGGGACTTACCTCATGGTGAAGGGGCTGTGGAAAAATTCCTACTCAAATCAGACACCGTTGAAGTGGAGATTATATCCCTGGGCTGCATTATTACCGCCTTGAAGTCTAAAAGCAGAGAGGGAGAGTTCTCGGACATTGTTCTGGGATTTGATCACTTGGAAGGTGGGTTTAAATGATCTTCTTTTGAAAAGGGCATTACATGGAGTAACCATGTGTCATAATCTGTTTACTATTCTATCATCTACTTTTATAATTAGAATGTATATTCTGGGTATATCGCTGTTAGTTTACAAATCACTTCCAAGCTTCAGTGTGTAAAAAGTTTCTCTCCAAGGCTTAGTTGTAGATGTATGTGCTCAATGCAGGGGTGTCTTTGAAGACAGTTAGGACATTTTTGCTGGTATGCAAAGCAGCACACCAAGAAAAGGCAAAAGTGATCCGTACAGTGGGAAAAAATATTTTATCTTGACTTAATAACTGCAATGCATTTTGCCTATGCTTCATTAAGTGAAATCTTTAAAATATATATAAATATAGATAGGCAGATAAAAATACACATTTTTTTAAAATACATATTTTAAAACAGATTCAGGTAGGTAGCTGTGTTGGTCTGAAGTAACACAACAAAATTTGAGTCCACTGGCATCTTTAAAACCAACAAAGTTTTATTCAAGATATAAGATTTCGTGTGCAAGCACACTTCTTCAAATACAATGAAATAGAATTTTCTCAACCATTACATATAGGAGGGGGGGGTTAGTTGCCAGGAACAGCCCATTAGAATCAAGACAGAGACAGAAACAAAACAGGAAATTACCAGTCCATACATATAGGTAGAGGGTGAGCAGTAAATTATTCTACAGCATAATGAAGATGCTTAACAATGTCAAAATTCTGTTTCACTGTATCTGAAGAAGTGTGCTTGCATACAAAAATGTATACATTGAATAAAAAATTTTTTTATCTCAAATATTTAAAAAACAGAATCTGGAAACAGAGTAATAGCTATGCTTGTGAGAAAAATAGTTAATACGATGAGATTACAGGAGCCAGAAACTAGTACACATTATAAACCATCTGTTTCTTCACAGGCCCATTATTAGAATATACTTTAGAATGCACATTGTTGGAATCATAGTTCTTAAATAGAGAGATAAAGGCTGTTCTCACGGATGTACATAACTTAAACAAATATTGCTAACCCATATAGTAATGTCGCCTGCCTGCAAGTTCCCACAGCAGCTGCTAAAGTTTGGAGAGTAGAGTACAAGTGGAACAGACTTTTTATTTTGTATGAGTGGTAGCAATTCCAAACTTATATTTAACCCATTTGGGACCAGAGCTTTCAGTCTCAAAATCTACTCTGCCTCTTTTTTTTAAATAACCTTCTGTCATTATGGCAATCTGAAGTTTATATATAGCCAAAAATGTGAAGTCTGGGACTGGGACAATGGTTCAGCTTCCTTCCCTCCCTCCCTCCCTCCCTCCCTTCCTATATAAGTGTTGTTTTTATGTTCAGCAAAGTGTACTTGAAATTTCTTCATGGTTTTGCCAACATCTGTCTTATTACAAGGGTATTTTATAATATAAACAACACACTCAAGACTACGTGAAGTTCTTAAGCATATATTGTTTCTTATAAGTTGGATTTATATGGTCAGATTCAGAGGTCATTTCGGGGGGGATCGCAGTTCCCCCGGGTGAGGTATGGGGGCGGGGCACATGACGAAGCCCCGCCCCCTGCTTCCGGCCGCTCCGCTTCCGGCCCTCATTCAGCCAGGAGGAGGCAGGAGAAGAGGGAGGGTAAGTTGCTTCCTCCCTGCCTCTCCCCACCCCTGCCTGCCTGGGGCCAGGGAGGGCCTTTGCGGGACTTCCTTGCACTCCTGCCGGCCTTGCAGGTCCACCGCTGGGCCCCTCGTGGGGCTCGGCAGTGGAGCTGCAAGGCCGGCGGTGGTGGCCGGGACCGTTGGGGGCGGGGTGTGTGGCCTTATGACACACTTCCGGTGATGTCAGGGTGTGTGGCATATGCTAATGAGTTATGCTAATGAATTCCCCTAGCTCTTTTTCTATGAAACGACCCCTGGTCAGATTTATAAAAATTTACATGCTGCACATATTTCTGCAAAATGTGCAGTTCCCACAGTGAAAATGCCCCTGAGGCAGCTTAGATCTTGGTGAGATCCATTGGATACTGGTAGGTTGAGATGTATTACTGTGTAATAACTGATCTCTCAAATTATAATTTGTCTTGAATGAGGTAATGGGTTTCTTGTTGCACATGGGGGGTACTGTTCCAATTTTTATGCATGCTGTTTCTGAGTTTCCCAAGGTTTTTTCCCCCTTACTTTGCAACAGATCCCTCCTATTAAGGACAGTGGCTTTGGGATAAGGCGATTGTAAGACTTGATATGGGTGCCCTCTGCCAAGGCCTGTTTTAGAAGTGCAGCATTTTTATTAAATTCCTGTGTATAAGCACAATTTCACCTAATTCTAATCAACTGGCTGTATGGCAGAAGATTTCTTGATGTGTGGTGGGTATTGGCTATCATATCTGAGGAAATAATTTTTACCAGTGGGCTGTTTATATAAACCCGTGTGTGTGTAAAGTGCCATCAAATTGCAGCCGACATATGACAGCCTAGTAGGGTTTTCAAGGCAAGAGGCTAATAGAAGTAGTTTGCCATTGCCTGGCTCTGTGTAGCAACCCTGGACTTCCTTGGTAGTCTCCCGTCCAAGTACTAACCAGGGCCAATTCTGCTTAGCTTCTGAAATGTGATCCAATCAGGCAAGCCTGGGCTGTCCAGGTAAGGGCATAAACTGTATTGATCTTTCTATCTCTCTTGCTGGTCATAACATTCAAAAAATGATGTTTTGATCATTCATATGCAGTTCAAACATAATGTTCTTATCTTGCATTTGTAGCCATTTATGGAAATCTAACAGCTGGTTCTGACTACCTTTTCACAAGAAAACATCATCAATACAGCACCACCATTTAATTACGCATTCTAAAAAAGGATTGTAAGTGGAATATATAAATGATTCTTCAAAATGACCCAAATACAGGTTAGCCACCTCTGGTATCACAGAAGACCCCATGACAATACGTTTGACTTTGAGTTGCTAATCTCCAGGTAGGGCCTGGAGATCTCCTGGAATTACAACTATCTCCAGGCAACAGAGGTCAATTGACATGGAAAAAATAGCTGCTTTGGAGGGTAGACTCTATGGCCATATAACCCAATGAGCCCTCCCCAAACCCTGCCCTCTTCAGGCTCCACCCCCCAAATCTCCAGGAATTTCTAAACCTGGAGGTGGCAACCCTACTTTGACTGGTTTGGCTTGTCTACAGAAGAAAATCCGATTTCAAAAGATAGCTGCTGTGCAACAGTAATGCAGTATCCAACAATATGTGTAGCCCTTGTTCTTTCCTTATCAGTGAAGTTCTAAGAATCCTGATAATGGGGAAATTCCCTCTCAAAATAAGTAAATTACAAGCCTCTCATATGTATGCTTACACATATGCTAGTTCCATGGATGTTAGCCTCAGATGCTTATTAACCTAGTTCCATGGATGTCAGCCTCAGACGCTTACCCTTTGAGAAACATGCACATTAGATGTTAGATTAGATGTTCTTAAAAACAGTTTGGGTAAAAGCAGTGGAGGGCAACAAAACAGCAAAGGTGGAGGTCAGCCCTTCCTTTGCTTGCTGTCTTCCCACTTCAAATTGTTGTCCCTTCAGACTTTAGTATATTTAAATTGGACAACTTAGCATTTTGTGGACTTTCAGCTTTTTAATCATTGGTTCATATGGCATGAATATCTTGACCACTGGAATGACCTGCACTAGCAATCAACATGCTACTTTTCAGGAAGTGCTCCATTTGTAGATTGACTGAACTGATTTTAAAACTGTATCCAAAAATCCTGTGATTTTTAACCATCTTTTCTTAACCATTCCAGTAGTGGTAATTTTTGGTGAGATTGGTCAACATACAAAGTGTGCCCATTGTGTCGTGGGACATTTCAGATCTCGCCCCGCCCCTTTCCTTCCTGCCATAGTCTTCCTGTGCCCCACCAGAAGTGTCTCATGGATGTTGGGAGCGAAACCAGTGGCATTCAGTATCATTGGGGAAGGTAGAAACTGCAGCTGGGGATGGTAATCTGTACGTATGTGCGTTACGTGGATCCCAGCAACTCTTCTTGCGGTTTCAGC
This sequence comes from Gekko japonicus, assembly GCF_001447785.1. Classification (NCBI taxonomy): domain Eukaryota; kingdom Metazoa; phylum Chordata; class Lepidosauria; order Squamata; family Gekkonidae; genus Gekko; species Gekko japonicus. The sequence continues at coordinate 421,718 of NW_015170321.1, read as the reverse complement.
AAATGACAACGTTCTACAGAACTTATAGAAACTGGGTATCCTAATACACAAGCATATCTGACTACTTTGTTCTCATATTCTAAGTGCACTTCTAGCAATTTTAATAATTTTAGAACTTTGAAACTATCTTGTTCTGGCTTTGGAAATAAATGTAGTATATTTAAATTAATGATGATTCAGTCTCATTTGTCAAGGACCTGAATGCCAGATGCCAATGTTCTGTATGACATTCTTCTTCAACGCTTTTCAGTTGAAGTGTCTGAAGTTGGTGTTGGTGTGGTTTGTTTGTCTCTCATGCAAATAAAGGAACTAACCATGTCAGCAAGACTGTGGTCAGTTTCGTACTTCCCTTTAGTGTACGCGCTCCTGCCTCATGAAGCCTGGTATACAGTTGAGATTCAGAGACTGTTATGTCTGGGCTGTTTTTCAGGTAGGTTGGAGGATTCTGTGAGAACTGGGAATTCCATCCCCAAGTTGCTGCATCCCAGTTCACCTGTTGAACAGGTTGGTAGGGGAAACTGCTTGAAATGCAACTATCTGAATAGGATGGGTTAGGAGAAACAGTGCACCACATGGAAAGGTGTTTGTATGTGTGTGTCACTTAATATGCTCCACAGGAGAGCTGTGATGTTAAAGCATCCTTAAGGTTTGGGTTGACAACTCCAGGTTGGGACATTCCTGGAGATTTGGGAGGTGGAGCCAAGGGAGGGGAGGATGCCATAGAGTCCACCCTCCAAAACAGCCATTTTCTCCAGGGGAACTGATCTCTGTAGACTGGAGATCAGTTATAATTCTGGGAGTTCTCCAGTTTCCACCTGGAATTTGGCAACCTTGCTTAAGTTCCTCAGTGGAAGACCAGGCCTCAAAATTACATAGCAAACAAGATGAATTCAATGTCTGATTCGCTGCTGAAGCCTTTAAATAAATTAGAGCTTCAAGTGGATTCAGGAGTTACTGTCTCAAGATAACCATTTGTGTAAACAGAACTGTAGGGAGACTTCCTAACAGAGAGGCTGAAATATCCCTGTGGACAGTAGTGCAAATGTTTCTTATTCCTTAGGCTACAGTTTTCTGCTCCCCCACCGGTATTGTTTCCAGTCAGTGTTTCCCATGCTCTTCCTCCATGACCACAGCATCTGAGAGTCTGGCATGCGCTGTTACTAGGGGTGTGAATTTGGAACTACCTAAGCTGAAAATCTACCCGAAAAATACTTTACTGGTATTTTTTGGGTAGATTTCAGCATCCCAAATGTATCTGGGTTTTCTCAGGAAAACTGGGGGGAAATCCCAAAAAAATCCCAAATATATTTGAGTTTACCAGGTAGATCTGAAAACAGTGGAGAGGTGGGAGCAGCTGTTTGTTGGGGTTCTACTGCAATCCCTTTAAAGTTTAAACTGGGCTGCAGAAGGAGCCAGTCCCAGGATCTGCTGTGCCTCTGAAAGCAGATTGCTCCCCGCAAAGGCTTTGCGCTGGCTTCTCCTGCAGCCTGGTTGAAATTGTACTGCAAGAGAAGCGAGCACAGCCGGGATCGGCTGTGCCTGCAGGGAGCAGATTGCTCCCTGCCGGCTCAGCTTTCTGCTAGCCCCAGGATTTTTTTAAAATTAGTCTTTTTCTTCTCAGGTCTATTGGACCTGGAAAAATTCAGGATTTTCGAAAAATCCCGGATCCAAGTATCGTACCGGGTCCAAAAAGTACCAACTGAAAAAAATATTGCACGTCCCTAGCTGTTACATAAACTCTGCTTAGCTGATGTTCAATGCCACAGAGAACAGGCTATTCCTCTGTAAAGTCTGGGGCTGATCTAGCGCTAATTGCTCTTCTTGTTAACAGCCGCTCCTTTGTAGCTCTCCCCCTCCTGTTTCCACTGCAGAAAGGAAGCAATTGTCTTCCTCACGAGGCCTGTGCACCACAGTGGGGAAAAACCCAGTTGGCTCTTTTCCCAGAGAGGCAGGGCAGACCTACTGAGATTAGATTGTACTACTTCAATATGGATGTAATGCCGTTTGTAATGATTGCTCTTGGGGAAAACATCCAAGAACAGTTGTTACAATTAGTACACCAAAGGCTGGGTTTTTTGAACCACTATTTAAGCTGTGAAATTTGTGAACTTCTTTGGGTCTGCAACTATAATTGTAAATGTTACACTGATCTTGTTCTAAGTTTTATTTCTGTTTTTTTTAAATTCCACTCTTCATCATTGTCTGCAAAATGGCAAGCAACCAAGATGATAAATGCAAAAGTTAGAAGTATAATCTAAAAATACCGATATAATTTTAACAGATAGGAGGGATCATCTACCCAGTTCTCCCTCTTAGGCCTGGCAAGGTGGAAGCAGATTCAGAGCCTTCCTATAAAGACCAATGGGGATACTCTAATGCAGGGGTCATTTCGTAGAAAAAGAGCTGCAGGAGCTCATTAGCATAACTTATTAGCATATGCCACACCCCCTGACATCACCGGAAGTGTGCACCAGCCCCTCTGACAGGCAGAAGCACCTGGGATCCATTCTTTCCCCCCTCTCCCTTCCCTTCACCTCCAAGTCGGGCGAAGGAAAAGGGGAGGGGGAGGATCTCAGGCGCTTCTGCCTGACAGAGGTGCTGGCGTACCCACAGCCAGCCTGGGTGAATTATAGAATCATAGACTCATAGAGTGGGAAGGGACCTCTAGGGTCATCTAGTCCAACCCCCTGCACAATGCAGAAAATTCACCAATACCCCCCACACACCCCAGTGACCCCTGTTCCATGCCCAGAATATGATTTTAAAAAAAAACCTCCAGGATCACTGGGGGCCAAACTGGCCTGGAGAAAAATTGCTTCCTGGTCCCAAAGTGGCAATCAGCATTTCCCTGGGCGTGTAAGAAAGGGCCACAAGAACTAAGCACTGATGCAACCCTTCCTGCTCTACCTCTCATGATTTGCCTAAGTTCACACAATCAGCATTATGATCCTTTTAAAGTTGAAAGCATGATATAAATGCAAAGGACTATTTGTAAGATTATCTGTAAGACACAAGACCAGGACGCATCTCACTTCTGGCAATCACTTGGAGAGACCCTATCACTCAGCTTCCATTGCCCCACACACACCCCACACTGGAAAAAGAACATGATATCAGGCCATTTTGCCCCCCCCCACGGTTGCCCAACTGATGGCTGGTGGGAGCAGGGGGCGGGACTTATGTGTCTGCCCCCTGGGCTCCTGACTGGCGGAGCGGTGCTCCGGTGCGCTCCGGCAGGAACCGAGGCCTGCTCTAATGCATCTCCTTATTCAGATTTGACTATTTCCCTGTTCTTGGAAATATCATGTTCTCTATTTCCTGATGTGGATGACATCCCCCCCCCAAAGGAATACCAGATGGTGATGAATGCCAGATAATGTGAATTTTTAGGATGTTCTTTGTGGTCATAAACACATGCATCTGACTACTTGAATACCATACCCATGTTTTGGGGGCTGTCATGACCCCCTTCAGCCAGTTCAGTGAATCTGACTCAGAATCCTCAGGGGACGAGCCTGAGGAGCTGAGGTCAGTGGCTGAGTGGGACCAGGGAGGACCCAGCACTGTAGAAGCACCTGCCAAGGATGTACCAGAGGGAATTGGATAAACATATGGAGCAGAGATCCATCAGTGGCTATTAGCCACAAGGTATAGATAGGAACTCTCGGTCTGGGGCAAGTGATGCTCTGTATTCTTGGTGCTTGGGGGGGGCAACAGTGGGAGGGCTTCTAGTGTCCTGGCCCCACTGATAGACCTCCTGATGGCACGTAGTATTTTTGGTCACTGTGTGACAGAGTGTTGGACTGGATGGGCGATTGGCCTGATCCAATATTGGCTTCTCTTACGCTCTCTTATGTTCACACTAGGCCTCTGCTGGGCAGGACTCAAACTATTTGTACAACAGTGGCTATTAGCCACAAGGTATAGATAGGAACTCTGGGGCAAGTGATGCTCTTTATTCTTGGTATGGATGGTACATAATGATTTATCGTGTATGTGTGGGGGAGCCACAGTGAGCCTGACAGTTTTGCTATTGGTGGTGGTGGAGAGGAGCTGCAGCAGTCCCAGCAACGTTGCCATTAGTGAGAGGGGCAGAAAACTGAGAGGGGAGAGAGACCCCCCCCCCCCCGTGAGTACTGCAGATCCCCACTTGTTTCCAGAATTTTCAAATTGTTGGTTTTCTTGACATGTGCTTTTTTAGAAAATTTATTCTGGAATTCCAGCTCAGTGGAGGAAGCAGGAGGTCTGTGTACACATGTCCTATTTGTATGTATGAAGCTGTTTCTGCAATTGAAATTCATGGAGACGTACTTGAGTGTAAGAGTCTGAATGGACTTTGGAGCTCCTGGTCTGTATCCAGAAGGGAACACTGTTTCCATAAGGGATTGCTCATAGCTGAAGTATAGGTGTGGAGGGGGTACAGTCCGTATCCCTTTTTTAAAAGAAACCCTTACCTAGCCTCATGCTCTGATATATAAACAACTTTAAAACATTTACATTCCCTTTTTAAATCTTATTTTATTTTGTTCAGGATACATCAAGAAGCATCCCTATTTTGGAGCTGTTATAGGACGGGTCGCAAATAGAATTGCCCAAGGGAAATTTGTGGTGGAAGGAAAGGAGTATCACTTGGCCATCAACAATGGACCCAACAGCTTGCATGGTGGAATAAAAGGATTTGACAAGGTAGATGTGCTCATGATCAAACTGACAGACAGCAATATACTAAAACAGAGGGTTGGATCTTTTGTCTCACCAATGATAGAGGAAGGCTCTGTCTTCAGCAGAATGGAATAAAACAATTGGCTCAAACTCAAGGTCTGTCTGTACAAGTTAGCCTTTTATATTACTTGTTTTATTTATAGATTCACGCATATGCTCACTCAGATTCTACTTATTTTAAAAGGCTACCACACCTGATTTCTAGATGGTTTACAATAAAGCAGACAAAATCATCTGAATATTTCATCCAAAATATTCCCCAAATATAAAATCACACAGTAGTAAAAGCCACATACTTAGCATTTATTTAAAGGCCTACCTAAGGAAAAATGTTTTGCACTGCTTACAAAATATCTGCAGGGATAGATTGGAACGTGTGCCTGTAATAACAGATCCCATGGGAATGATGCCAACGCAGAGAAAGCTTTGCTGAGAAGGGACTCTGAGTAGGGGCCACCTTAGATCTTTAAAATGGGTGGGATCATAATGGGAAGCAGAGAGGCATTCCCAAAAGTATGCAGACCTAAGCAAGTTATAGCATATTTAAGTACAGAACAGTATAGAACAGCCAACTTATCCTACTAGAAATGCAGTTACAGAGAAACATCAAACTCGGCATGGAAGTACCTGTGGTGGGCCACTCTGAAACTAATTTTTTAAAAGTGTATCCTTTAAACTTCCTGTCCTCTAAGCTTCCTGTGATAAGACCAAACCTATTTAACCTGAGTTCTAAGGCAACTGTGAAGATGGACAGGAAATGCTTCGAAATGAACTGAATATCTTGGCTGGCTTTTTATAGAACTTGTAAGCTGGTCGACATAACAGACAATACAGTTTCTGTGCATACTCATCTGATCATATCTCTGTGTAGTGTGACCAGGATCCAACTTTCAATTCTTCTAATATTAATTTGTCTGCCTCATTGAGTTCTGGTCTATTCAAAGCATCCATACTCATCAAACTGTGGCACTATTTTTACGTTAAAATTAGTTCCCCAATACAATTACACTGTTTAACACATAACTGTAATTAATTGTCTAATAGCATGATTAAGATATTAATTTTATTAACTAATTAAAATAGATATTTCCAGGGCTTTTTTGTAGAAAAAGCCCAGCAGGAACTCATTAGCATAATAGGCCACACCCAACAGCAGAGACTCATTAGCATATTAGGCCACACCCCTGACAGCACAGCTCATTAGCACATTAGGCCGCATTCCCATGTTACCAGAAGTGTGCTCATCCAGCCACACCCACCTTTTGTTTCTTATTCTGTTTACCTTGTTTGTTGTCAAAACCCAGGGCTTTTTTGTAGCAGGAACTCCTTTGTATTTTAGGCCACATACCCCTATTGTAGCCAATCCTAATGAGTTCCTGATGTTGGGTGTGGCCTATTATGCTAATGAGTTCCTGCTGGGCGTGGCCAACTTGGAAGCCAGCCGGAACTCCGTTCCTGTGCGTTCCTGCCCAAAAATAGCCCTGGATATTTCTTTAAAAGCTGAAATATGTTTGATAGCAGTTTAATAATTGATCTTTAGGTGGATGAGTACATGAAAACTTCAGTCATTCTAGCTTACACAAAGAATCGGAATTTATGAGATACTTTGAAGTGTTTTCAGACCTATGCTTCTGAGAGTACCAAGCTGCCCAGGTTTTACCAATCAGGATTACAACCCAACAATATCTATTTATTTATAAAATTTATGTGCAGGGCTTTTTTTTTCTTTTCAAGATGGAAATTAAGTTTTCAATCTGTATAGTGAAAACTCATGAACCTTTAAACATTTTAAAGAGAATGTTGTCGAAGAGGTTCCGGAACTCCGTTCCAGCATGTTCCCTCAGAAAAAAAGCCCTGTAGTATGTGCCATCTCTCCAGAGACCTGTTCAAAGCAGCCCACAAAGCAAAAACTATGCAATAAAATTATTAAAATGTAAAAATAGTCAACATTAAAGCAAACCAGGAGCATAAAAATAATAAGATGAACCATCAGAAGCCCAAAATGCTGTTAATAAAACAGTCTTCAGTGTAAAAGCAAAAAATAAAAAATGGTGATGGTGATGGAACTTCTTGGTTAATGTGGCAAGAATAAATATTTTGGGCTGGCACCTAAAGTATAGTAAAGTAGGCACCAGGCCAGCCTGGGGGGTGGGAGAGATATTCCATAGGCTTGGTACCACCACTGAAATGGCCCCATCTCTGGTTGCTAATCTTGTAATGTGCTTACTGAGTGACTGATACTATAATCAGAGGTCATTTCGGGGGGGATCGTGGGGGATCGCAGTTCCCCCGGGTGAGGTATGGGGGCGGGGCACATGACGAAGCCCCGCCCCCTGCTTCCGGCCGCCCCGCTTCTGGCCCTCATTTAGCCAGGAGGAGGCAGGAGAAGAGGGAGGGTAAGTTGCTTCCTCCCTGCCTCTCCCCACCCCTGCCTGTCTGGGGCCAGGGAGGGCCTTCGCGGGGCTTCCTTGCACTCCCGCTGGTCTTGCAGGTCCACCGCCGGGCCCCTCATGGGGCTCGGCAGTGGAGCTGCAAGGCCGGCGGCGGCCGGGACCGTTGGGGGCGGGGTGTGTGGCCTTATGACACACTTCTGGAGATGTCAGGGGGTGTGGCCTTATGACACACTTCCAGTGATGTCAGGGGTGTGGCATATGCTAATGAGTTATGCTAATGAGTTCCCCTAGCTCTTTTTCTACGAAACAACCCCTGACTATAATATTTTGTATTTTGCTTTCTCATTGACTGAAAAGTTGTTGTTTTTTATCATTCTTGTAATCTGCCTTGAATCCCTGTGAGTAAGGCAGTCTATAAATGAAAATAAATAATAAAGAAGATGATGAATAACATAAAAATAGATGCCTGACCTCTGCAGGTGGGGGGGGGGGTCCACAGGGAACAGGGTTTGGGAGGCAGATCTTAACTGGTGGGTTGAACAGTAAAGGAGAAGGTGGTCCTTCAAGCACTCTGACCTCAAGCCCTTAAGAGCCTTAAAGGTAAGAAGAACTTGAACCGTGCCTGATAATGGGTTTAAATCACGGGGCCTTTGGTGATCAGTTAAAACTAATCTGCTGAAGAATTGCCTTTTTCTGTGAGTGTATTGGCTTGTACCATGGCCTGTTTCACAGAGTTCCAGTATAAAATACTGTGTGTGGTTCAGTATCGTATATGCATCACTTATGTCTTACACGTACTGTCTGCAGGACCGTCTCTCCCAATATGGACCTCTCCTGGTGTTCCCTGGCCTGAAAGACATCTGCTTAACCTCAACCAGAGCCTGGGCTTTTTCAGCCCTGGCATTGGCCTGGTGGAATACTCTCCCAAGTGAGATCAGGGCCCTGAGGGACTTAATACAGTTCCGCAGGGCTTGTAAAACAGAGATGTTCCACCAGGCGGCGGAATTGCGGTGGCAGAATTCCATCTGCATTGGCCTCCCCTGCCCTACTCTTCCCTGCTCTACTTTATACTATTCTGGCCCGTTTTTTCTTTTTTCTTTTTCTTTTTGTTCTTTTCTGTGTGTGTGCATGCGCATGTGTATGCACCCGGACGTCATGGCGACCTCTGGTGACTGACCCCTACTGGGGGCCTGAAGGATATTCAGAGAGGTGGCTGAGTAAAGCCTGCCCCTGCCTCCTGCTGGTGTTCCAAGGAGGTCTCCCATCCAAGTACTTGCCAGAGTCAGCCCTGCTTAGCTTCCAAGATCTGGTGAGATCAGACTTTCCTGAATTGTCCAAGTCAGGGCCTGGCCCGTTTTTTCTTGGCTACCCACTTTAAAAATAATAATAATAAAAAAAAATCTGTGGGTGCATGCTTCAGGATCGTCATATAATGGTGTAGTTGTCTGATATTATATTGGTTTTTAACGACTGTTTTAGATGGGTGTGTGTGTGTATATATATATATATATATATACAGGGCTATTTTTGGGCAGGAACGCACAGGAACAGAATTCCGGCTGGCTTCAGAGTTGGCCATGCCCACTTCAGAGTTGGCCATGCCCATGCACTACAGCCAAAACCTCTGCGTGCATGGCTACAGAGGGAAGGCCTGGAGAGTGCCCGGGCATGCCAAAGGTGCTTTCCCTTCCCTTCTGTCAGGGGTGCGGCCTAATATGCTAATGAGTTTCTGCTGTTGGGTGTGGCCTATTATGCTAATGAGTTCCTGCTGGGCTTTTTCTACAAAAAAAGCCATATATATATATATATATATATTTATCTTATTTATCTTATTGTTTTTGTTACAATTTATCTTATTGTATTTATCTTATTGTTTCATTGTCTGTTTTAACCGGCCCTGAGCCTGCTGTGCAGGGAGGGTGGGCTAGAAATCAAATAATAAATAAATACTGTGGAAAAAGATTTCCTTCTATTTTGTGGAACTGCAGGTTACCCAACCATCTCTCAAAAAGCATTGCAGCCACAGTATATATTTTTATATTTGTGACAGGCACAAACCATTCTGCCACATTTTAAAATCTAGGATTTGAAATTTTAGGCAGAGGAAAGTAGTATTGTGGCAGGTGAGTTTCCCGTGGCCCAACAATAAAGAGAAAAACTACACAGCCCCAGCCTGCATGAATCTTTGCCCATTTGGTCCCTTTGCTGTTACAGGTTTTAATTTGTAGTGGCTGCTGGGAGTAGATTTTTGTAGTGGCTGCTGGGAGTAGGTTATCTCAGCTGTCTCCTTTAATAACCTCCCAGCATCTCTGTGGCAACCATTTGAATGCTGGCCTTTCTAATAAACAGAAACGTGCCAACTACTCATGCTTCCGTATGCCTCTGCTTTCCCAGTCTTGGCCACAGTCCTTGGGGAAACTGTGGAGGGTAATGAAGAAAGTGAACATTCAGGGATTGCTCTGGGTACAATCCTAGTAGCAATAAGAAGTTTGCTTAGGGCTTGCATCTGCTTCAGCCCTTGTTATACAAAGTTTTAGATGAGACTGAAAATGTTAATGTAGTTTCACAAGAGTTTGTTTAACTTGTGCAAACCACTATTGTTTTCTAGTCCATACTGGCTTGCAGGGCTTTTTTTGTAGAAAAAGCCCAGCAGGAACCCATTAGCATAATAGGCCACACCCCTGACAGCACAGCTAATTCACATATTAGGCCACACCCCCGTGTTGCCAGACGTGTGGTCACCCAGCCACACCCACCTTTTGCTTCTTATTCTCTTTACCTTGTTTGTTGACAAAACCCAGGGCTTTTTTTTTGAAGCAGGAACTCCTTTGCATGTTAGGCCACACCCCCCCAATTGTAGCCAATCCTAATGGGTTTCTGCTGTTGGGTGTGGCCTATTATGCTACTGAGTTCCTGCTGGGCGTGGCCAACTTGGGAGCCAGCAGGAACTCCGTTCCTGTGTGTTCCTGCCCAAAAATAGCCCTGCTGGCTTGTATCTTCTGAACTGCAAGCACAATGGGGCTTGTGAATGTGGATCTCTCCCACTTCCCTGGGCAGCCCCCCAAACTTCTGAAAAGTTGGTACTAGGAGTTGTGGAAAACTCTTGGACAGAACATTGTAAGGCATTTGGGGCTGCAGTGATGGGAGGGGCATTGGGAGACATTACTTCTCTTTACTGTTCCATTGGCAGAGTTTCTTTTGATGCAAGAGGCTTGACTGACACAAGAGGGTAGAGGGGACCCTGTGGCCCAAATCCCCCTTCTTCACTTCAGCTTCTTGTATTCCGTCGCATTTTATGCACAAGGCTTTCTGGCTCCCAAAAGTCATTTCGGGGAGACTTCAGGGGGCTGCTGGGAGAATGAGAGAACAGTACAGCCCAGTGTTGCAGAGAAAAGCCTCCCTTCTCAGTAGCATTTAAAGCCCCAGATAGCTGTGATTATAATACATGAGTGTTTGGGCATAATGTGTACTCATAGGTATGGCAAGTCCATGGGGGAGATGAGGAGAAAATTTTTAATAAGCTTGTTAACAAAAATGTATTGCAGGCTGTCTGGGCCCCTGAAGTGCTGTCAGATGGTGTACGTTTTTTCAGAGTAAGCCCAGATGGTGAGGAGGGATATCCTGGAGAGCTGAAAGTGTGGGTAACGTATACTCTGAACAGTGGGGAGCTAACGATAAATTACAGAGCTCAAAGCAGTAAGACGACACCAGTCAATCTGACAAACCATGCCTACTTCAATCTTGCTGGTCAGGTAAGAGAATTCTTTTTAGCTTTTCTAACTACAACATGCTGCCAGGACAACTTGACCACTGGAATTTATACTTCATTGCTGTATTTCCTTCATCCACTAACACACTTTTTCTTGTCGTGATTTTTTTCTTGACTGTTGTAGCCTCTTCATTGCTGCCATAGCAGACCGTTTTTATTTAAATAAGGGACTTTGGCTACATCTCATGATCCTAAAGGGTAGAGAGTAGGTCTTCCCTAAGTGTGCCAAGCCCAGGCCATTTAGAGATCTAAAAAGAGTAGTCAGGAAGCAAACTAGTAGCACAAATGAACCAAGATTGGAGGAATCTGCTTCATTCTTGTCAACATTTAGGTCATTGTATTCATTCTGTCACATATTTATTCTGCCTTTCCTCTGAGGACCTCAAGGTAGTGTACAAAGGTCTTGTCCTCTTTCCATTTTATTCTCACAACAACCCTGTGAGGTTGGTTAAACTGTGGGAGAAACTGAGTGGCCCCAAGGTTATTCAGTGAACATCATGGCTGTGGATTTGGACTCAGTCTTAGTCCAACACTGTAACCACTGGGCTACATTGGATCTCATCTTGCACTAATTGAAGGTTCCGAATTGTCTCCAAGGTCAGCCCCACATTGAAGGTGTTGCAGTGATCCAGTTGGGAGATTAGCAGAGCGTGTGTGATGATGGCAAGGTCCATTTTTAAAAAGGGCATTCTGAATATAGCTTGTGGAGTTCAGGTTCAGAGAGCTAGTGTGGGAAAATGGTTAGAGTGTCAAACTAGGTTCTGGGGGGGCCTAGGTTTGGATTGCTGCTCTCCTGTGGAAGCTCGCTGAATAAGTTTGGGGTAGTCACTCACAGGGCAATCCCAAAAATATTGTCCTGGGAGTAAGCCCAACTGAGTAGACTTCAGTTAGATTCCGAGTAGACCTGGCTGAGCTCTGAGAAGGAGCAGGAAATAGAGCTGCTAGAGGGGTGAGTGTTTTTTAATTACTTTCAGCTGAGGTGATTTAGCGGTGAGGGTACTGTGTGGGGGGACTGTGCTTGGGAGTGTGTGGGTGAGTTGTGAGTTGTTGCAGAGTCCTGGCTGCTTGAGATAGGGTGTGAAAGGGTCATTGTTTGACTGTAATTGAGTGCCTGGGTGAATTTGAATAGCTGCTGGCCATACCCTCTGCTGGGGGAAGCTTCTATTTAAGGCAGGGCTCTTGGTCTAGGTACTCTGTAAGTAGCACACGAAGAGCCAGAAAGCCAGGGCCCTAGTTTCCTTGGGTTCCCAGTGAGGTAAGTAGACTTCTGCAAGGAGAACCACATAAATACAAAGGGTTTTAAAAGGGGGATTATATGTAATTGTTATTTGAAAAGCAATTATGAAGCCAGAATGCCAGCAGGGGGTCGGGGGCTATCCAGTGCTTTGCATGGAGCATCACATGTATGACTATCTGCCCACTGAACAGAAGTCTTGGGTGTGTGCCCGGTGCAAGGAGCTCCTAGTTCTCAGGGAACGAGTTTGCTCCCTTGAGGCCAAGGTGGCAGACCTGAAGAAGCAGAGACAGTCAGTTAGGCACATGGAGAAGACTCTCGGGGACTTGTTAGATATGTCCCACTGCACTTAAAATCAAAAAGGTGGCAGAGCAGCTTTTAAACTGAATATTGGGGGAAAGCCGACAGGAGATGAAAAGTCTCTGGTTCGGGTTGGCTCATCTGAGAGAGGTGAGGGGGTACCGGTTGCTTTTCTACAGGGAGGTGGATTGAAATTGTCCACAGAGGCCATGGCTGGTGACATGGACTGCCGGACAACGACTCGAGATAGCAAGAGGAAGGATGCAGGCTTAACTTGTAAGGGAAATTACAGCTGTTTCTATACAAATGCTAGAAGTGTCCGAGGTAAAATCGGGGAGTTGGAGTGCTTGGTGTCGGAGGGAAAAATAGACATTGTGGGTATTTCTGAAACTTGGTGGGATGAGGAAAATCAGTGGGACACAGTGATTCCCGGTTATATATTATATCGGAAGGATAGGGGGGGAAGGGTTGGAGGTGGGGTAGCTCTGTATGTCAGAGAGGGTATAAAGTCTAGAAAGATTGAGAGGCTAAGTGAATTGGATTCGCTTCTGGAAGTTCTATGGGTTGAAATAGGGGGGCCAAAAGGAAACTTAACACTGGGAGTTTGTTATCGCCCACCAGATCAAAAGATAGAGGAGGATTATAAAATGATGAATGCCTTAAAGATAGCAACTAGACAAAAACACTGTGTAATAATAGGTGATTTTAACTACCCACACATTGATTGGGTCAATATGTGTTCTAGTCGGGAAAAAGAGATTGAGTTTCTAGACACTCTAAATGACTGTGCTATGGAGCAGATGGTCACGGAACCTACCAGGGGAGAGGCGATCCTTGATTTGGTCCTAAGTAACACTCAAGACCTGGTGAGAGATGTAAAAGTGATTGCACCGCTTGGAAACAGTGATCATAATGTTGTTGAGTTCATCATTTGTACAAATAGAGAATTGGCCAAAAAGACTCACACAACCATTTTTAACTTTAAAAGGGGTAATTTCTCTGATATGAGGGGACACGTGGGGAGGAAACTGAAAGGAAAAGTAGAAAGGGTCAAAACAATTGGGGAAGCTTGGGATCTATTTAAAACTACGATCCTAGAAGCTCAAAAAATATATATTCCGCAGGTTAGGAAAGGCACAAACAGGTATAGGAAAAAGCCTGCATGGTTAACAAACAGAGTAATGGAGGCTGTAAAAAGTAAAAAGAATTCCTTTAAGCAGTGGAAAGCTAGTCACAGTGAGGCTGATAAAACGGAACACAGGCTATGGCAAATAAAATGCAAGTCTGAGGTCAGGCAGGCAAAAAGGGAATATGAGGAGCATATAGCAAAAAACGTAAAAACCAACAATAAAACTTTCTTCAAATACATTAGAAACAGGAAACCAGCCAGGGAGGCAGTGGGGCCCTTGGACGACCAAGGGGTAAAAGGAGTATTGAAGGATGATAGGGAAATGGCTGAGAAGCTAAATGCATTTTTTGCCTCCGTCTTCACTGTGGAAGATGAGAAGTGCTTGCCCACTCCAGAACCACTGATTTCAGGAGGGGTGTTGGAAGACCTGAGTCAGATTGAGGTGATGAGAGAGGAGGTCCTAAAACTGATAGACAACTTAAAAACTGAAAAATCACCAGGCCCAGATGGCATACATCCGAGAGTTCTGAAAGAACTCAAATGTGAACTTGTAGATCTCCTGACAAAGATATGTAATCTTTCCTTAAAATCTGCCTCCATTCCTGAGGATTGGAAGGTAGCTAATGTCACTCCCATCTTTAAAAAGGGTTCCAGAGGAGATCCGGGAAATTACAGGCCTGTCAGTCTGACGTCGATACCGGGTAAATTGGTGGAAACCATTATTAAGGAAAGAATTAGTAGGCACATAGATGAACAAAACCTATTGAGGCAGACTCAACATGGGTTCTGTAAGGGAAGATCTTGTCTCACTAACCTGTTAATGTTCTTTGAGGGGGTGAACAAACATGTGGACAAGGGGGATCCAATAGATATTATTTACCTTGACTTCCAGAAAGCTTTTGATAAAGTTCCTCATCAAAGGCTCCTAAGTAAGCTCAAAAATCATGGGATAGAAGGACAAGTCCTTTTATGGATCAAAAACTGGCTAGTTCATAGAAAACAGAGAGTGAGTGTAGGTGGGCAATTTTCTCAGTGGAGGGTGGTAAGCAGTGGGGTACCGCAGGGATCAGTACTTGGTCCACTGCTTTTTAACTTGTTCATTAATGATTTGGAGATGGGAGTAAGCAGTGAAGTGGCTAAATTTGCGGATGATACAAAGTTGTTCAGGGTGGTGAAAACCAGTGAGGATTGTGAGGCACTCCAAAGGGATCTGTCAAAGTTGGGCGAGTGGGCGTCAACATGGCAAATGGGGTTCAATGTGGCCAAGTGCAAGGTGATGCACATTGGAGCCAAAAATCCTAACTATAAATACACGTTGATGGGGTCTGAACTGGCAGAGACTGATCAAGAGAGAGATCTTGGAGTTGTAGTGGATAACTCACTGAAAATGTCGAGACAGTGTGTGACTGCAATAAAGAAGGCCAATGCTATGCTGGGGATTATTAGGAAGGGTATTGTAAACAGATCAGCCAATATCATAATGCCGCTATATAAATCAATGGTGCGACCTCATCTGGAATACTGTGTGCAATTCTGGTCACCACACCTTAAAAAGGATATTATAGCTTTGGAAAAAGTGCAGAAAAGGGCAACTCGAATGATAAAAGGGTTGGAACACTTTCCCTATGAGGAACGGTTAAGGCGCTTAGGGCTCTTTAGCTTGGAGAAATGACGACTGAGGGGTGACATGATTGAGGTTTATAAGATTATGCATGGGAAAGAGCAGGTAGAGAAAGAGGTACTTTTCTCCCTTTCTCACAATACAAGAACTCGTGGGCACTCCATGAAACTGCAGAGCGGTCGGGTTAGAACGGATAAAAGGAAGTACTTCTTCACCCAAAGAGTGATTAACACATGGAATTCACTGCCACAGGAAGTGGTGGCGGCTACAAGCATGGACGGCTTCAAAAGGGAATTAGATAAGCATATGGAGCAGAGGTCCATCAGTGGCTATGAGCCACAAGGTATAGATAGGAACTCTCAGGCTGGGGCATTTTTATTGTATTCTTCATTGTGTATGTTTAGATATATACATACACAAGGGGTGGACCCACGATACACGTGGGGTGAGGTTGGGGAGGGAGGCAGAGCTCCAAACGGAGCTCCAAAGTCAGAAGGCGGAGGAGGAAGACCTTGAGGCAAAAAAGTGAACGGGCGGCTCCTAAAAAGCTCCCCACTGAAGCGAGTCTCGATGAAGGCGCCTACTCTCCCCCGCTCCCCTGAGGCCACTACTTTCTCCTGCACCGGACTGGAACCGCACCTGATGGGGAAGATTCCACCTCCTTCACCCGCAATGCGCCACTCACTCACACACTCCACAGAGTCACTGTCGGAAGTGAACGCAAAAGAAACAACAGGAAGTGGCGACAACAGCCACGCATGTGCACATCGCCAAGGGAGGCTTTCCCGTGCGCCTGAATTCCAATCTCTGACAGAGAGGGAGGGAAGAAGTCGACTCATTGCGCATCCAGGAAGCGCGCATGCGCATTTCATGCAATCTCCCCTCATTCATCCAGTCTGGGCTCGTGTTCTGATACCCTCTCTAATTCCTCAAGGGAGGGTCGCTTATACATCCAGGTTACTCGGCTATCGCTGCCCAGGCGTGGGAACGAGGTGTTTCGAGGTTTTCGCGGGCTGCTTTCGCTAGCTTGAGTAAGTATGGTCCTCTTCGGCACCTGGCGTTGGTGTTGGCTCGCTCCTCTCAGACTGGATAAGGCTCCAGCAGCTCCTGTTCCCCCTGAGTCACCGCGTCGGGCGTTAAAGCCTCCGCGTTCAGAGGATTCTTTCCGTACTGCCGAGTCTCTGGGAAGCGCGGTTGGGCAGGCCCTTTGAGGTTTCCTTCCCCCCTTCCTGGCTCGCCGCTCACCTTCCAAGCAGCGGCGGGGGCAGCGGCGGTCGCAGAGTTTCGGGGGGATTTAAACATCCCCCCGAGGTTTTTTTCCACATTTAGGATTTTTGTGCACACCTGGGGACCACCCCACGTGTGGACAAAACTCCCCCTTCCCCCCAGGTGCCCCCAAGTGCACGGATTTAGCTATCCGCACACCAGGGGGCGACTTGGCTATTAGATATATAGATATGGAGCAGGAGTCCATCAGTGGCTATTAGCCACAAGGTATAAATAGGAACTCTCAGGCTGGGGCAAGTGATGCTCTGTATTCTTGGTGCTTGGGGGGGGCAACGGTGGGAGGGCTTCTAGTGTCCTGGCCCCCCTGGTGGGCCTCCTGATGGCACCTGGTATTTTTGGCCACTGTGTGAGAGAGTGTTGGACTAGATGGGCCATTGGCCTGATCCAACAGTGGCTTCTCTTATGTTCTTACCTGCTTAGGATTGCGCTGTCAGTCTCTCAGTCTAACCCACCTCACATGGTGGTTGTCATGAGGATAAAATGGAAGAAAGAGGGGAGAATGATGTTGTAAGTTGCTTTGTATCCCTGTTGGGGAGAACAGTATGTTTATAAATAAGTGAATTTATTTATTTATTTATTTATTAGATTTTATCCTGCCCTCCCGCTGAAGTGGCTCAGGGCGGCTGAATGAATTATTTCAGAAATTTCTGTACTGACTCTTCACAAAAATGTGCATGAGGCGGTTTACAGAACAATAAAATAAAAAGTAAGTAAAACAATTAAGAACATAGGAACATAAGAAGCCATGTCAGATCAGGCCAATGGCCCATTCAGTCCAACACTCTGTGTTACACAGTGGTCAAAACCTAGGTGCCATCAGGAGGTGCACCAGCGGGGCCAGAACTCCAGAAGCCCTCCCACTGTTGCTCCCCAAGCACCAGAAATACAGAGCATCACCACCCCAGAATTAGTGTTCCATCTAATAGCCACTAATGGACCTCTGTTCCAGGCAACTAAAATGGCAATAGCAAGAACTAAAAGCAAACAGTGATTTGTTGTTGGGTTTTTTTTTAGGTAAAACTAAAAAAATAAAAATCATCAAGGGGGACAAAGAAACCAAATTAACTTAACTAAAAGCCAGTTGAAATTAAAGACAAAAAACCCAAGTTGGCCTGACACTGAAAACTCTTAAAAGGGGGGAATTGCAAAGCTGGTGGGCAGCCACTAAAGAGGCCTTGTCCTCTGTGGTTACCCACCTCAGTTCCGAAGGCAGATTAACATGAAGAAGGACCTGAAAGTAATGCTGAGCACAGTATACAGGCAGGACTTTTGAGTAAAAAGGGGCTGCGGTAGCTTAGAGGTTAAGATGCTGAACTGCAGACCGGACGTTCAAGACCCTAGTGCCACGGTGATGGAGTGAGCTCCCGTCTCTGGCCCCAGCTCCTGCCAACCTAGCAGTTCGAAAGCAAGAAATTGCAAGTAGATAAATAGGTATCGCTTTGGTGGGAAAGTAACAGTATTCCGTGTGCCTCGGCATTTAGTCATGCCGGCCACATAACCGCGGAGAAGTCTTAGGACAGCGCTGGCTCTTCGGCTTGGAAACGGACATAAGCACCACCCCCTAGAGTCAGATTCGACTAGCTTTTGAGCAAGGGAAATCTTTACCCCTTTTTCGGGTAAAACCAGCATGTTGAATTGGAATTTGAAACTAAGGCTGCTGTCACACACACTAAATAATCCACTTTCAATGCACTTTCCAGATGGATTTTACTGTGTGAACTGGCAAAATCCAGTTGGAAAGTGCATTGAAAGTGGATTATTGTGTGTGATCACAGCCAAATAGGCAGCCAATGGAGATTATTAAGGAGAACGTGCTGTTGATGTGCTGCTGCTTTCTGTACTAATTTAGGCTTTTGAGGGCAATAACCTAGTAATCTAGATTACAGTAATCTAATTTGGAGAGGACATGATCAATATAGGCAGACTGCACTTCTTAAGGAAGCACTGCCACTGGCAAACCAGATTAAATGGTTTATAAGCGCTGTATACTAAAGTGCTATATCCTGTATTCTAAACACCCATCTGTAGAAAAAAGGTGTAATAGTAAATTGTAAACCTGCTCCTTCAGGAGAAATTTAAACTTGTTGCTCTGGAGATATGATTGTCTGTTTGGGTCTATGGTTTCATTTCCCAAACAGTCCCATGGTAGGGGATGGAGTTTTGAAGGTTATGCTGATGAGCCTTTGGTCCGATTCAGCAAAGCAATTCTTATGCGTACCCAAGAGGGAGATTAGAAAGAGAGACTGTGGAAGTGTAACTGATAACGAAGCTCAAGATAATGCATCCACCTGGACTGAATCGAGAGGGGGTTGGACTAGATGGCCTGTATGGCCCCTTCCAGCTCTGTGATTCCATGAGACCTGGGTTTCCTGTCTCATTACCAATGCTGATTTCTCCACGCCCACTACCTCTCTGCATATCATTACCTAATCCAGTCACACCTAATCCAATCACACCTGCTATTGCCATTTGCCTGCTAATATCATTTAGCATCTGAAATCACCCCACTTTCCAATATACAGGACAGATGGACTCACATTCTAGCTGTATCCGAAGAAGTGAGCAGTGACTCACAAAAGTTCATACCCTGCCACAAATCTTGTTAGTCTTTAAGGTGTTGCTGGATGGCTAGTTTTAAGAATTAGAAAAACCTATAATGCAGGAAGTTAAATGTCAATCACCCTACTGCTAACTGCCTGTTTCTTAAGAATTTTAAAATGAATCTTATTGCTGTTTTAAGCTCCTTTACCTTTTTTATTTACAGGGGTTCTTACTATTTATTAATTCTGTTGTGCTTTAAATGTTATTGCTCGCTTCGGCCATAAATAAAACTTTATTAAACTATACCACGAATCTTGTTCGTCTTTAAGGTGCGACTGGACTCTTACTCTTTTCTTACGTATACCTGGCATAACATTTTAATTTGAAAGCACAGTGGTATCCACAACTTCCAGTGGATAGCAGGAATCTAAAATTTTGTGGTTTTGGACTGTATGCTTTTCTTTTGGCATCTTTCAGGGGTCACCCAATATCTATGACCATAAATTTACTATAGAGGCAGACTCTTATCTACCTGTGGATGAAACTCAGATCCCTACAGGTTGGTGAATCTGAAAATTCATGCTTTTAAAGCTAAAGCTATATTCTCAGAAGCTGCTATGGTCAACACCGTAATTCTGGCCTCCATGGAGAGCACCCAAGTTCAAAACCGTGCATGGCTATGTGTACTAATTAGCTTTGAGCCTTTGTTTGCTTAGGCAAAAAGCAAAACAAAATAAACTATAAAATATAGGACTGTTTTTTGAAGCTGCATAAAGAAATTGTGCTACCTGTTTTTTACCTGTATTCCTGTGCTTTAAATTCAGGCCTGGAAAAATATTTCAGATTCTTATATGATAATGAAGTTTTAAGGAATCATCATTTAAGGCATCATCTTTTAGATGTTTGGAATTTCATTTCAAAGTCGTTGTGACAAACCTTTCTTCCTTTGTTGCCTCTCATCTGGCTCTTATGCACTAATATACAAGGCAGCAGGATCGTTGTTTGGAACATATTCTGGATACTATCTCAGTTTATGCTGAGTATTTTGAAAACAAACATAGTAGAAAACCTGAGACACGTGAAGCTGCCTTATATTGAGAACATTGGTCCTTGTAGCTGGTGTCTTCTCTGACTAGTAGCAGCTCTCCAGAGCTTAAGTTTGGGTAAAAGGTCGTTTCCAACACAACTGAGATCT
>NW_015170321.1:397007-401478 GCF_001447785.1 Gekko japonicus | reverse complement strand
GAGCCATTACTCCTCAGTGGCAAGCCACTTCTCTTCCTTCCTCTGCAGCAAGCAGAGTTTGTCCTTGAGCTGCTTCCACAACTGTATTCTTATGACAATACTAGGCTGCTCTGTTCAAACACCATTTGTAGCTTGGGGATCTCACTGTAAATTGGCTTGTTTGAGCCACTGCTTTGATGATCTCAATTGTGCAACTAGCTCTTTCCAGATGTCCATTTCAGCATACCAATATCACTTTTGAAAATGTCATAAGTCTGCTACATAATCGCAGTGTCCTTTTCCGGTTCTCTCTCCATCAGGAGAAGTTGATTCAGTGCAAGGCACAGCTTTTGATTTGAGAGAGCCAGTGGAGCTTGGAAGTCATCTGCAGAAGTTTCAGCTCAGTGGGTTTGACCACAACTTTTGTCTGAAGCAGGCTAAAGAATCACAGTTCTGTGCAAGGTATGTATTTGTTTTGATGCATTCAGTGTCCATTTATGTTAGCCAGGGGCATAGCCAGAAACTTTTGATTGGTGAGGCATGGGGAAATTTGGGGGGGGGGGTGCCCCGTCCACACCTGCTGCTTCTTTTGCAGCAGCAGAAAAAGCAGCTCCGGTTCCACTGCGACCTCTAGTCCTCCTCTAGTCTTTTCGATTGGAGCGACTCGATTCTGGGCTGCTTTTCTGTGCAAGCCGGGGAGGAGGGGAAATCTCTATCTATTTTGCATTTTCATTTTATTTTTAAATTTTTATTTTATTACATTGCATTTTTAAAAACTTATTTCTCGGCCTGGAAAAAAGAAAAAATGGGACTGAAGCTTTCCTTACTGTGCATTTTGGAACACCCACACACATCTTACATTTAATTTTTTTTTTAATTCCCTTGAATTTTTTTGTCTGAGGCAGCACTCATCTGTGGGAGGCCTTGCCCCCAAATGCCCTCCTGTCTACAGGCATGATGTTGGCTATGAGCCACAATAACAGTATATTGACCAGGTCCTTTTGTTTCTTGCCATTCTTCCTCCTCTGGCCCATTATGTTTAGTAAGGCTTAGTGTGCAATGTGACATGTTTGTCTTGCTGATTTCCCTGCCCCATAATATTTCACTGACTGCTAGTGCAAGCAGAGAAGCTTGCAGTGAGACAGTTGCACCACTCATTTTGTCTTTGTAAACATTACAGGAGAGAGGAGACCTGAGGTAGGGGTGCCATGAAGCCTCCATTTTGTTGGCCTTTCTCCATCTTAGCGCTACAACCAACTTACCTCTCGCTCTATGTGGGGCCCACGAAATGTGATCTGGTGTCATTTGTAACACAAAGGGTGAATGCTGGCAGAGATGGGACAAAATAAAACAAGTAGTCCAGTGGCACTTTAAAGTCCAACAATGGAGTACCCAAACGGTGGTAGTTCCGCTCTATTCTGCTATGGTCAGGCCTCACCTGGAGTACTGTGTCCAGTTTTGGGCACCACATTTTAGGAAGGATGTTGACAAGCTCGAGCGTGTCTGGAAGAGAGCAACCAGGATGGTGAGAGGGTTGAAATCCAAGTCTTATGATGAAAGGCTGAAAGAGTTGAGTATGTTTAGCCTGGGAAAGAGAAGGCTTAGAGGGGACATGATTGCAGTCTTCAAGTATTTGAAGGGCTGTCATGTAGAAGATGGAGCGGATCTATTCTCTCTTGCTCCGGATTGCAAGACTAGATCTAATGGGTGGAAATTACAAGGGAGTCGTTACCGGCTAAATATCAGGAGAAACTTCCTAACTGTAAGAGTTGTTGAGCAGTGGAACAGTCGGCCTTGGGAGGTGGTGGATGCTCTGCTGGACATTTTTAAGTGGAGGCTGGATGACCATCTTTCGGGTATGTTGTAGGGCTATCTTTCGGCTATGCTCCTGCAGAGTGCACGGGGTTGGACTAGATGACCTACAAAGTCCCTTCCAACTCTAACATTCTATGATTGTATCAGAATGTGATAACCCACTGCTGAAATATTTTAGACTTATCATTTTATTAGTCAAAGTATTTTAGCAATTCAGTGTGTCTCGACTCAATGCTCTTTCATCATGGTTACATTCCTGTTCTCTCAGCATTTTATTTATTTATTTGACTAGGAATAAGGACCGTTGTGGAAATAAATACAACAAGCTCTAGAAAGAGGCTCTGGGAAAGTGTCCCGGCCTTGGGCACTCAGCATCAATTTGCAGTGGCAACCTCAGCAGGGTATAATGACACAGAGTCCACCATTTTCTCTAGAGGAACATCTCTGCTACCTGAAGAGCTGTTGTAATCAGAATTACCTGGAGATTGGCAACAATGGCTCCCCAGGAGGAAATGGCTGGTTTGGAGGGTGGAGTTTATGGCATTGTACCTGTCTGAGGTCCCACCCCTCTTCAAACCTCACCCTCTCCAGGCTCCATCCCTCAAATCTCCAGGAATTTCCCAATCTGGAGTTGGCAACTCTCCTTCCCAGCCAAGCATCAACCTGCCATTATCTGCCCCTCTGACTTCAGTTTTCCATCTCCTCCCCCCTCCCTCCTAGAGAGCAGTTGTAATTCTGAGTGATCTCCGGCCCCCACCTGGAAATTGGCAACAATGGTTCCTCAGGAGGGAATGGCTAGTTTGGAGAGTGAAGTCTATGGCATTGTACCTGTCTGAGGTCCCATCCCTCTTCAAATCTCACCCTCTCCAGGTTCCACCCCTCAAATCTCCAGGAATTTCCCAACCTGCCATTATCTGCCCCTCACTCTTCAGCTTTCCATCTCCCCCACACACACACCTGCAGCCTCTACTGTGCTCTGAAGCCCTGAGTGCTACGTCACTTTGGCTGTCATGGGGGGAGCATCTCAGCAGGGTATAAGGACACAGTGTCCAGCATTTTCTCCAGGGCAACTGATCCCTGCCATCTGGAGCGCAGTTGTAATTCTGAGTGATCTCCAGTCCTCACCTGAAGATTGGCAACAATTGTTCCACAAGAGGAAATGGTTTGGTGGGTGGAGTCTAGCAGGCAGGGTGGAGCCAAGCAGGCATTGTACCTGAGGGCTCACCGCTCCTTAAACCCCACCCTTTCCAGGCTCCACCCCTCAAATCTCCAGGGATTTCCCAACCTGGAGGTGGCAACCCTATCTCCTTCCCAGCCAACCATCAACATACCGTTATCTGTCCCTCTGACTTCAGCTTTCCATCTCCCCCTCCCTCCCTGCAGCCTCTACCTAGGAAAAGTAGTCTTTTCCCACTCCACCCTCCAAAGCAGCTCACATCATTCTCCTCTCTCCCTTTTGATCTGCACAACAATCCTGTGAGGTAGGTTAGGTTGAAAGTCTGTGAGTGGTCTGAAATCACCCAATCAGCTTTCAGAGGAAGATCCTGGGTCTGGCAGATCCTTCTCTGAAGCACTGACTGCTACGCCTAGGGTAGCCAACCTCCACGTGGAGCCTGAAGATCGCCAGGTATCACAACTGAACTCCAGACAACAGATCTCTCTCTCCTCCTGGAGAAAATTAACTGCTTTGGATGGTGGCCTCTATAGCATTCTGTTCAGCTGAGGCCTCTCCCTTCCACAGACTCTGGCTTCCTTAGACACAGAACCTCCCTACCTGGAGCTGGCAACCCTAGTCAGGATTGGCCCCAATGAGTTCCCCACAAAGGCCTGGAAAGGGTTTCGTTCCTTTGTATTTTTACTGACAGAACCAAGCTTTGTTGCCTACCAACAGCCACTGAGGGAAAAGTTAGTTTCACAGAGGAGCCAAGCAGGCAAAGTGTCTTTCTCAGGAGAGAGAGCATATTCTGACAGGGAACAGTGGCTGCAGTGGGCGGGGAAGAGGAGCAGACCCGGCACCCAGCCAATGGCACACGACTACTCTTTGAGTGGTGGCTGACGGGCCAATGGCTGACGGAGCGCACTGTGGGTGGGACTCAGGGACATGGAGCTAACTGATTTAGGAGCGTGTGGAATGTTCAGAAAGTGCCACCCCACTACTCAATTATATATAAGGAAAGATTTTTAGTCGCCGCTCACCCAAAGGGTCTCAGGGTGACTTACATTAAAACCAATAAGGTAAAAACATTAAAACGAAGTTCCCTTGATTTTTTTTTGTCTAAAGGGGGCAGCGCTCATCTGACTGTGCCTGGGATCATTTTGAAACACCCACACATCTTACATTTAAATATGTGGGGGGCATTGCCCCCAAATGCCCTCCTGGCTACTGGCATGATGTTAGCTGTGAGCCATTATAACAGTATCTCCCTTATCTATATATCTAATTCCAACAGAGGGCGTGTTGTGCGGATACCTATTTCCACTAACAGGAAGCTCACTCTGCCCCAACAGCTTTTCCCACATAGTCAGTATACTTCCTGTGTCTGCAGAAAAATCCAAGAAGTAAAAAAATCCCTTCAGGGAGGGTTGAATCCCCCCCAATACCTTTTGAAATGGCCTCTGCAGGGATCTAACTCCAGGCATCAACGGTGAGAGAGATTAGAACGTTCAGGGCGGGGGG
>NW_015170321.1:396453-396760 GCF_001447785.1 Gekko japonicus | reverse complement strand
TGGTGGTGCGGGGGGGGGGGCGTCCTTCAGGCCCCAGTTAGAGGTTGGCAACCCTAGGCCTGGCAGCAGTTTAGGGTCGCCAGGTCCTCCCCTGGCCACCGACAGGGGATTCTGGATAAGGTTGCCAGGTCCAGGAGATTTGCGGGTGGAGCCTGGGGAAGACAGGGACCTCAGTGGGGTACAATGTCACAGAGTCCACCCTCCAAAGCATCCATTTTCTCCATGGGAAGTTATCTCTGTAGTCTGGAGATGAGCAGGAATTACAGGGGATCCCCAGGTCCCACCTGGAGGCTGGCATCCCTAGGCA
>NW_015170321.1:384585-396152 GCF_001447785.1 Gekko japonicus | reverse complement strand
TGACCATTTGTGGGGTGGAGACTGGGGAGGGTGGGATTTGAGGAGGGGAGGAACTACAGATCAGTATAATGCCATAGCCTTCACCCTCCAAACCATACATGGAGGAGAGAGAGAAAGAAAGGGGGGGCAGAAGGGAGACAGAGTGTGAGAGAGGTAGGGGGAGACAGGAGGAAGCAAAGGCGTGAGGAATAGGATAACCATCCCGCAAGTTTCTTGCGGGTCTCCACTTGTATATATATAAAGCCAAATGGTGGTGGCACTTCTCTAGAACATTCCACACACTCCAGAACTGGTTGGCGCCCTGGTGTGTCACTCAGAATCTGTCCCTATCCACTGGCTGCATTGCTTGAGTCTCGCCTCCAACATTCTAAACAGTTTGCTGTTCCTCTCCCCCCCCATAGCCAGTCAGAACACAGAGGTTATTTGTATATGCAGCTTCATTGGCCTCTGCCTCGGAACACAGAGGCCGTTTGCATATGCAACTTGATTGGCTTTTGCCTCTAACATTCTAAACAGTTTGCTGTTCTGAGGTAAAATGTGTCCAATCTCCAGGTGAGGGCTGGAGACCACTCAGAATTACAACTGCTTTCCAGATGGCAGAGATCAGTTCCCCTGGAGAAAATGGTGGGCACTGTATCCTTATATGCTGCTGAGGAGGCCCCTGTATGACAGCCAATGTGACGTAGCAGTCAGGGCTTCAGAGCAGGGGACTGTAGGTGTGGGGGGGTGGAAAGCTGAAGAGTGAGGGGGAAATAAAGGTAGGTTGATGATTGGCTGGGAAGGAGATCGGGTTGCCAACTCCAGGTGGAAAATTCCGGGAGATGTGAGGGATGGAGCCTGGAGAGGGTGAGGTTTCAGGAGGCATGGGACCTCGGACAGGTAAAGCCATAGACTCCAAAGCAACTATTCCCTTCTGGGAAACCATCGTTGCCAATCTCCAGGTGAGGGTTGGAGATCACTCAAAATTACAACTGTTCTTTAGGTAGCAGAGATCAGTTCCTCTGGTGAAAATGGTGGACTACAGTGTAATACCCTGCTGAGGTCGCCACAGCAAATTGACATTGAGTGCCCAAGGCTGGGGCACCCGCCCAGAGCCTCTTTCTAGAGCTCATTGTATTTATTTATTTCCACAACGGGCCTTTTTCCTAGTATTGTATATGCAGCTGATGCACTGTTAGATGCACATTCATGTAGCACTGTCCTGGATGAACATCACAGAACTGGCTTGAATGGGGATACGAATTCCCACCTGAAGCCACTAGCTGTAGCATATGCTTAGAACAGCATCAGAACCAAAAATATTTTGTGGTCTCTTGGACTCTTCTCTCTGTGTGAAGCACTATAGCAATTGTTAAAAGGCAGCTAACAGGCAAGTACATCATAGAATGTGACTAAAGTCTAAAATTAGCTGGTGTGATCTATGTTGATCATGTTTTTCAAGATCCACCTGTTTTCACATTGCAGCTTGGAGTCTCAAACCCTTCTTGAAATCTGTCTGCATCGTCTTGACAATGTTTTCAATAGCTTCTTTTTTTCTATAGAGCTTACCATCCTCCTAGCGGTAGGACAATAGAGGTATACACAACTCAGCCTGGGATTCAGTTTTATACTGGGAATTTCTTAGATGGCTCTCTGAAGGGTAAAGGAGACTGTGTGTATCCCAAGCATTCTGGCTTCTGCCTTGAAACACAGAACTGGCCAGATGCAGTGAATAAGGTATGTTTCTCTAGGTTTTATAGTGCAGGATATCAAATATAAAACCACACATAGAAGATTCACAAAATGGTCCTGTGGCCCAACTTTCAATAGCCTCAAGAATGACAGCAGAACTGTACAAATTAGTTCATTTCCCTCTTGAATTTATTCCTTGAGCAGATTTGAGGATGGTGGGCAAATGGGACAAGATCATGAGTTGGTCCACATATGCAGTAAAATCATGTGCTGCAGGTCTTCCTGGAATTTTCCCACTTCAGACAAGAGGTGGAGGGTTTAGCTACACTAGTATCACTCTGAAAGCACACCAGGTTTTCCTGGATATGGTTTTTATGACAGGTTCAGGGGCCTTGTCTTGTACTCTGGAATTATTTGGGCCAGACTGTGCAGAGACAGGAGGGGCAAAATTCTTAGTTTGCCCCCCACTTCCCATCAGTCCTATAGCCCTGGTAAGGACCTTTATGATCCATGTGGAAGGATGCCCCATCAAAAAGATGGGAAGGCTAATGCTGGCCTAAAATAGGCACTGGAAGGGGCAATCTTATCAACTTTCTGCCTCCTTCCCCTCAAGAGTAGGCAGGAGGTATACAGATATCCACCTATCAGATGATGGAGAATGCTGCAGCCTTAGGAAAATAAAATGACTTATCTGCATGTATAAACAGGTCCTTGGTCTCAAGGGCTTATGCCCCCCAAAATGATCAAAGGTGCTCCAGTGCAAGGTAGGAGCACGTGATTAGAATTCACTATACTTTCAGCAGCTGATGAAGTGGGGGTACAAGTGTAAAATATGAGCTGAAACATGTTTGAATTTTGCTTTAGCCGTATGTACAGTGCTGTCATCTCTGTTCAGAAGGCACATGGGGTTTGCATTGCTGCTTTTTCCTGTCCTGGAAAGATCATTCCAGTGGTCACAAGACCCATGCAGAGGAAGTCATAAGCAATGCTCCCTCTAAGCTGTGGAGTCTTGTGAGCAAAAAGTTTACTTTGTGAGCTAGCATTAAAGTTATGAGCGAGCAGTTTGGCTACTGCATAAATTAGTTTGCTCTGGAGCCATCCTTCCTGAGCTACGAGAAACATGTGAGCCGGATGCTAAAAAACTGTGAGCTAGCTTACACTAAGTCAGCTTAGAGGGAACACTGGAGTGAGGGACCAGGGGATGAAATTACCCCCTCCCCTCATTGGAGCAGAGCTTGCAGAAATAGGACAAATTTCACTTCGGCCCCCCTCCTCACAGCTGTTCCTTCATATGGGTCCTTTTGAGGAGTCAGAGCCACAGCAGTGCAGAGGAATGTGGGAAAACGACACTTTCTGTCTAGAGTGGTAGGTAGCCAAGAAAAGCCACTAACTTCCTAACCCAGATCTAGTACTTTCCATCTACTGGCACAGTGCTACCCTTTGAGCACCTATCACCAGAATGTGCTCTGCAGCCACAGACAGCAGTACACAAGCCAGTTTGAGTATAATTTAAGGGGGGAGGGGGAGCTGGATAGAATTGCTGCAGCATGATCAGTTCATCCAGAATAGGGCCAGGTTTAAAGTGGTGTGGCACCACAGGTAGAATAGCTACCTCTCAAAAAGGTAGGAGATAATGACCTGAACTGGTGAGGAAGGGAGTCTTGGTAGGAGCTGCAGGGCTGACACACAAGGTGGCTGCAGCTCTCCCAGGCGGAAGCCTCAACACAGGCTCAACAGAGACGCTTCTAAGCAAAGAACCAGTAGCTGAACCATCTTCCCACTACTGCCTTGTATAAACAAGAAACTGCAATTCTACGAACACAACCCCTAGTATAGCAGGTGCCCTCAATACCTTTTACAGAGCTGTTTCACTTAGTGGTTTTAAGGGAAATAGCCAGTGTTAAAAGGAGATAATAGTATATTATCAGTCAATAGTTAAACATATGAATTCCTGAACTGTAAAACACTGACATATTCTTGATCTTTTCCTTTCAGCCTCATTTCCCAAATGCTCTATTGTATCCAGAAGAGGAATACAGGCATAGAACTTGCTTCAAATTCTTTGTGTCATGAATGTGTCTGCAGCAGGAAATTTCAAGAGATTTGTAAATGTAGCAATCCCTACCTGTCCAAATCATGCTTTTTGGTGTTACTATGTGCTGCCTTAAGAGCCAAGCTAAAAATCATCAAATTTAATTGCCAAGTCCTGCTGTGAAAGTGTGCTCTAAAAATGATTTTGAGACTAAACTGGAAAGCAGTACATAAGTATTCAAATCAAAATGATTCCAGCTGTAAGACTGAATTTTTAGGTTATTCAAGTAGTGAGATTACTGAGTTGCATGAACACCACTGTTCTCCGATAATATCAAGACTGAACCCCTCTCTATCAATTTAATGGACACACGAGCTTCATTGCAGCTAGGGCCCCCATGCAATTTTTTGCACATGACAAGGTCTAGAATGCCTACTCTGATGAAAACATTGTTCATAAAGGGAATATTTTTTATCTCCTTTCAATATGTTTTATTATGGAAACCTGTTCTAGACAACAGTATCTTGGCAAAATTTCACAATTACAATCTTCCTCATGCAGTTTAAGAAACAAGATAGTGACTGGAGGGGACTTGCCAATTAAAGCATTTGTCCTTGACACAGAAATAGTGTGTTTATTTACTGGCAGCAGCAGATTCAATTAGTTTCAAAATATATCCAGATGTTTAAAACAGGAACTGAAGTTTGACACTATTTAAGTACTGAGAGTTATCTTCAGCCCATTTAACTAGAATCAAATCTGTACCTCACAGGGTTGTTGTGATGATAAAACAGGGAAGGGGAGAATATTGTAAACTATTTGGGGGTCCCTATTAGAGAAAAAGAGTGAAAATGAAGTGAATATAACCAGACCTAACCTCGAAGTCAGAACTTAGTTCAATGTTATATTAACTACCTATAGTCAAAATAGTTTATAGCTGGGGTTGATAAAGAGAAATACTGATACCCACTTTCACTATTACCTTAAGTATACAGCTATGTATTGTGCACAAAAGGAACTAGACATACCATTATCCCTTTAAAAACTAGTTCTTTAAACTACTCTGCATAAGAAAACCATTTTAATTCTGTGCTGAATCATATCTGAATCACTCCCTTTTACATGGAAGGGAGGTGGATGAGTGGTGCAGATACCCCACTCATCTCATTCTGGGGCTAAAACTTACACACTGTTTTCATTAAAGACAGATGCTTTTACCATCACTGCAGGTCTTATGGATTTTGACAGTCAAATTATGCCTGAAGTGACATAACATGAGAACATGCCAGCAAGACATTTAATTATAGAGGTTCAACCAAACTCAAGACATCATGTTATTGTAGAACAAAATAGACAAGCAGATTCCTTAACACAGCTGTGCATGTTGTATCACCCCAGAAAGTCTGGAGCACCATATTAAAAATACAGCACACAAGTTTGATGCAGGCCAGGGGTAGCCACAATTACTTTAAGCTGACATCCTTATACAGTATTTGGATACAATATTAAGATTGCTGCTTGTAACTTCCTTTTACATTTGCTTGAAATATTAAACAGAAATAGCATTAAAGCAAGGTTAGAAATACACATTTTTATTTTAGGTGCCAATAAAAAGACCACTTTTCAGATCACAGGATGTTATTACATAACAAGAAATTGTGCACTAGTCTACAGCAAGCAGCTTTTACTACAAGATCAAGATCCTTGCTGCATTAGTCCTAGAAAGTTTTGATCAACTAATCCTTACATTTGTCAATAACACCAAAGAAATCCCTTAAAATAACGTAAACAAAACTCTTCCTAACAATTTCTTCGCAATTCTAATCCAGTCTCTCTGGACTCACACTCCTTCGAGGACTTCCTGATGGTGAACGGCTAGAAATAAAAGAAGAAAGTAATTGCAGGTCATCCCAACATTAATTAGCAAAACACACTGATAAAATTAGTAGATTAGCATTATTAGAAGACTCATGCCATCTATGTTTAACTAGAACACCATTAGTAACTTAAGTTTAGCATTTAACATTTGAACACTGCTTTAAGAAATGCTGTTAAGTGAAATACAGGCTAAAAGCTTTTAATGTTAATACTGAAGCAAACTGACGAGTTTGCATGCACCCTCTTCCCCACAATATTTACCAAGCTTCTCAATAAGCATACTTACCCTGAGTTAATGGAGAATGGATATAAATGGCTCATATCAAAACTGAAAAAGCAAGACTGAAGATTAAATCATGTAAAAGATGTTTTAATACATTTACTTATCTGGTTAACAAACTAAATTCAGACTTATTCTGCTACTATAATGTACCAGCTGGCTGCTGCTCAACATTTTAAAAATGTGTTTCTGCTGTGAGGCAGAATTCTTCCCAAGATTTAAAAGAAGGCTTCAGTCATAACTATGAATCTTCTCAGTTTAACTTTGAGCCATTTACATTTATTATCCATTAACAAAGCCAGGCACTGATTTAACTTTGTATACACGTCACCCTCCCAACAGTTCTGCAAATGGGGTAAATTTGGGGCTTGCTTACAATCCACTGTAACTATTCATACTGCTATAAGGTCACACTTCCTCAGACCTCAAGAGAGCTGACAAGCAGTTAACAAATCCCTCCCAAAGTTTCTGTGTGTTTAATCCACCTCAGACAGGCATTCTCCAGGGGTGGGGAGAGCATTAAACCTTCCAGTATATATACTAGGACCTACACATTTCAGTTATGTGGATACATTGTACTAAATTGTGGCCTGCGGCAGAAGTTCAACTTACCTTCTCTTTAAAGATGGTGATCTCGATTTGGAGCGGCTGTAAAACAAAATTAATTAAATTATGTTAGCACAAACATTATCCATAATTTATTATAAGTCATGGCATTTTACACTAAAACATTTTTTAAAAACGGAGTTTAAATATGAATCCTAGTATTTTTACTGTTAAAGCCCTAATTGTACACCATTATTATATGTAGCTAAAGCTAGCTAATTCCTGTAATAAAGAAAACACTCAATTTACCTGCTTCTAGGTCTTGAAATAGACCGGGATCTTGATCTTGATCGAGACCTAGATCAAGAAAAAGAAAGCACTTAATTCTGTGATAGTCTAAAGAAATGATATATTTATGCAATTCAGATATACGTCCAAATTGTTGTTGCCTAAATTAGACATTAACGTGCCAGTACTTGACATGAGACTGCAGACATGCAATCACAATAATGTAGTCTGTAATTCCATCCAGTCTAGAGAAATCTTCAGAATAAACTCTGCTTTGCAAATATTGGAACCCAACACTTAATGGAACCAGGTCAAACACCTCACGATAGCTGAAACAATTATTTCATATATACAGCAGTGAAAGACAATAGTTTTTCACCAATTCACTATCCTTCACAAACAATACATTTTAGATGTATTAAAGTAGTTACCTTGATCTCTTTAAAGAACCTGATCGGGATCTGCGTGGCGAGATAGACCTGGATCTACGAGGAGATAGTGATCTAGATCTGCGAGCTGAGATAGACCTGGATCTAAAGAACAGTTGGTGAATGTTATACCATTCTCTGCTTCTCAGAGTAAAGCAATCCTATATTGACTTAAATGCTCACCTCCTGCCACGACTTCGGCTGCGTGAGCGAGAATATCGCCTTCCTCTGGACCTTGAATGAGATCGAGACCGTGACCTAGTTTTAGGTTTGAGAAGACAAGTATTAGACTACAAACTTATAAGTTACCAAGTGAGTCTTTGGCGAAGCCAAAATATCAGATAACTAAAATTAGTGTCTGTCAGTTGGAAAAATTCAGGGCCTATATTTCTCGAGTATTTTTACTACCTAAAAAAGAAGTTAAACTGAATTACATTTTAGAATTACATCATAATATAAAACACTGTAATGTGTATTTAAAATAAACCTTGCAAGTTTGCAGGTCGACCCTCTTTGGCCCAAGGTCTAGCAGATCTAGACGATCTAGAAGTATCTATAGCCGATCGCTGCATCTAGGTGTTCTCTTCAATCTAACGACGATCAAACTGACAGCCAAATGAGCCAGGTGAGGCTTGATTGACGCAAGAAGATTTTTCTAGGTGGGAATGTGGTCAATCTGGTGTTCCTCTTTTTAACCGGAGGGGGGCCCCAATTGAAAGCCAAATTTACTGTTACGGCGGTCACCGTCTCAAATTTTCTGCCCTTTACAGAATAAGGTGAAGCTAGGTGTAGATGGCTCGAGGGGATCTGGCCTCTTATGCTGATCACCTCAAGGTCTAGGAGGATCTTAATTGTCGGATTTGCAAGGCGCCTCAGCATGAAATCTTAAGGCTCGTGACATTCTGAATCAAGGCGACTGACTCAAACGAAGAAACCTGAAAGGTTTTGACCAGGTTGATTATTAATATAGCAACATTTTAAAACAAAATATAAACAATTGTAAAACACCCACATAATTACAAACATTTATTTTAAAAATGGTGTATAATTTTCTTTGCAAACAAAATCTATGATCAAATGTTGAAAAAAGTAACTTGTATCCACAAATATACCTGCTTCTCCTCCGGCGACTGTAGCGATGACAGTCATAAGCATAATGACCTTTCTCACCACATTCATAACATCTATCATTGGGATCAAATGGTCTCCGAGCTGGGGGTCTGTCATAGCGAGACCTACGCGGCATACCAGTTGATAGCTCCACTCTCACCCTGGATCCACAAATAACCCTACAGGCAATGAAAAGAAGTCTAAGCATGCAATCATCCAACTGTATGTAAATAAGTACAGAACTAAATTGGTACTCTCCACAAGAACAAAGGAGAATCATAGAACTTGTACATACTTCCCATCTAGTCCACGAACTGCATCTTCAGCATCTCTTGGGTCCTCAAATTCAACAAATGCAAATCCTGGAGGATTCCGCGCAATCCATACTGTA
The DNA here is from genome assembly GCF_001447785.1 of Gekko japonicus. Lineage (NCBI taxonomy): Eukaryota > Metazoa > Chordata > Lepidosauria > Squamata > Gekkonidae > Gekko > Gekko japonicus. The sequence continues at coordinate 387,528 of NW_015170321.1, read as the reverse complement.
CGTAATGGACCATAGTAACTGAAAGCTCTCTCAAGCTCTCCTTTACCAGCACCAGTACCTAGATTGCCAACATACACTTTGGTTTCTGCAAAAAAAGAATAAATAAATAAATTTACCCATAATCCCAACTCTAATACCCAAGCTTCTTATTTCTTTAAGATCGCCTCTAAGAGCAACCAACTGTACTGGTACCTTCGGCTTCACACATACAAAATCAATGACAGAAACTCAGAATGATAGTAAAATCCATTCATACTAGGAAATCTGATCCCCAAATTCAACATGTTTTGAAGTAAATGTTGTCCATAGGGAATAGTTCAGAAATTTCCTTGTGTATTAATATGAAATGATATCAACCTCTTGGATCACACTTGAGACCTCAGAATATTTTCCAGTACCATTCTAAAATTTTAATCTAGTACTCAACACAATTATAATACCCTCCGACTACGTAAATTCACCCAACTAAAAATTTATGCTATTCTTCCCGACTCAAGAAAGCCAACTTTATTACTTCTAAAAATAACACAGAGCAAAAAACAAACAAACCAAAACTCTTACGCCACTCGAGCCTGTCTTGCCCCCCCCCCCCCCCCCAAAATATCCTGGCACATTTGTAATATGGAGTAAAGCAAATGGGGAATTGCGACAGCCACCCACGAAAGCGTGTTTCAGAAGCCTCCAGTGGAAGGAAAATGCACGCGTTGTTAATTTTGGCACTACAAAGCAGCACTACTGAGGCTTAAAAAATCTCATTAGCGAAGCATCAGACCCACGCAGTCTCGCAGTAAGAAAACGCGCCAAAGCCTAGTCGGGCCGCCGCCCCGGCACTCCACCCACTTTGCCCGGAGCTGCCACCGGATTTGGGCCTGCGAGCCAGGCATAAATCCTCCTCTGCGCTATCTCGCGCGTGCGTCCTACATCTCCTTGCCTCCTCCCCACACACTAGGAAATCTCACCGCGTGTGCGTCCGCTTGAGGCCCCCAACACCACCACCCAGCGCGCGGAGCGACCCTGGGCGCCGCCATCTTTGGCGCCGTCTCCATTTTGCCCGCGTAGCGTAATGCACCCAACTACAAAGGGGGGAGGGGGGGCAACCTCGTCCGCTCCTACTAGCCTTGCTGGCTGCGGCCGGACAAGCCCCCCTGACCAGTTGATCGACGTCACTCAGTAACGCCAAACAGCCACCTCACCTTAAAAGACCCGTTCTCCGCAAGGCCACCGGCGACTATACATGTGCAAAATGGCGGCGACACCGGCAGCCACCTCTCTTTACATTCAGTATGGCCCGGTCGCTGACAAGCATACCCAAGCACTTACGATAAACCAGGCCGGTTACACTACATTGAGTAACAGCAGCGCTGACATCCCTTTCCCTGCGCCTAACTACTCCCCACGCCGCTCACCTCCGCCATAACGGCCATACCGCGACATCTTCTCACAGCACCAAAAAAAACTTCAACTGTCTCTCCAGGCGCATGCGCGATACGTGCCTTATATAGAACGCGCCGTTGTGACGCATGCGCATGATCTCCCACTAGTCGCCGCGGGCTAGCTAGGCGGGAAGTGTTGCGCCTTTGTTTCCATAGGAACGGTAGTCTGAAAATTGGGCGGGGATAGGTAGCCTGGCTCCATTTTAAACACGCTTTCTGACCGAAGGCGAGTATTTAGAAGCAGGTTGTTTTTTAAATGCGTAATTTTTTTAAAAAAAACCTGTAAGAATACATCAGGGAACAATTAATAAAGCATGTAAGCACATCCAAAAGTTATGATGATTATAGAATTAATTTGTGCCCTACTTTTCTACTAAAGTGTCACTGAAAGCCAGTTTGGTGTAGTGGATAAGAGTGTGGACTCTACTCTGGGAGAACCGGGTTTGATTCCCCACTCCTCCGCTTGCACCTGCTGATGTGACCTTGGGTCAGTCACAAGCTCTGGCACAGCTGTCCTTGAAAAAGAGCAGTTTGTGTCAGAGCTCTCTCAGCCCCACCCACCTCACAGGGTGCCTGTTGTGGGGAGCGGAAGGGAAAGGAGTTTGTAAGCCGGGGCGGGGTATAAATCCAATCTCTTCTTCTTCTTCTAAATAACCACAGTACAAAGAAAGTCCCAAAGAACACAAATATGTCCAACAACACCCGCACAACAATCGGGCATAAAAACTGCAGTATAATATAAATAACCATAACATTAATAACAGTCATAAACCCAGAACAAAGTTTGAGTCTAGTGGCACCTTTAAACAACAAAGGTGCCACTGGATTCAAAATTTATTTTGCTGCTTTAGACCAATACAGCTAGCTAGCCAGCTAGCTATTTATTTATCGGATTTATACCCTGCCCTCCCAGCCTAGGGTGGCTTACATAAAAAGAATAAAACACATTAATACCAATTTAAACCAGGGGTCATTTGGGGGGGGGACGCGGGGAGACGCCATCCCCCCGGGTGAGGTGCGGGAGGGCGGGGTCTGGAGCTCCCTGCTGGTGCCCACTGGACGTCGCCGCCGGCTGTGGGGAGGACACACTTCCGGTGATGTCAGGGGGTGTGGCATATGCTAATGAGTTATGCTAATGAGTCCCCCTAGCTCTTTTTCTACGAAATGACCCCTGATTTAAACAATCCTAAAACCAGGGCTCTAGTCGGGGGGGAGCTCTCAGGTACGGAGCTCCGGAAGAGAACCTCTAGGGGGCGGGGCGGTCACGTGGTAAAGCCCCGCCCCCTTCTTTACCCCGCCCTCTGCTTCGATCCTCATTCCGTTTGGGAATGAGGATGAAGCAGGAGGGTAAGTAGCCGGGCCTTCTGACACACTTCCGGTGATGTCAGGGGGTGTGGCCTTCTGTCACTTCCGGTGATGTCAGGGGGCGTGGCATATGCAAATAAGTTATGCTAATGAGTTATGCTAATGAGCTCCGGCAGCTCTTTTTCTACAACAAGACCCCTGAATA
>NW_015170321.1:363487-384167 GCF_001447785.1 Gekko japonicus | reverse complement strand
AGTTCCTCTGGAGAAAATGGTGGACTCAGTGTCATTATACCCTGCTGAGGTCGCCACAGCAAATTGACACTGAGTGTCCAAGGCCGAGGCACCCACCCAGAGCCTCTTTCTAGAGGTCGTTGTATTTATTTCCACAACGAGCCTTTTTCCTAGTCAGTCAATAATGTATTCTGGTGAACGGCCCATAGATCTAATCACTTAGGCTGTTGTTAATGGCTCCAGGGGGACAGGGTTCTCTACCTTTCAGCTACCTTTCACCCCAGAATCTCCAGGTATTTCTCAACCAAGAGCTGGCAACCCTAATAAGGTCCTGCAGGGCCTTGACCTCTTTTGGGGAGCTCATTCTACCAGAGTGTAGCCGAGTCATAAAAGCAGCAATCCCCAGTAACCCCCCCCCCCAACTAAATTAACTTTACTGATCTCCAGCAGGCCAAAGTGAAGGGGCGAAGAGATCCCCTGGGACAGAAAGTTCCAAAGGCTGTTTTCCACAGAAGGAAAAGCTCTGTCCTCCATGCCCACCAGTCTCACCTCTGTTAATATGGCACCTAAATCAGGCCACCAGTAGCCTAGCTCAGAAACTCCTCATGTAACCTTTAAAAACTCTGTAGCCACTGTAACAAAGACTGAAATTGGATGGCACAGATGAATATTCAGGGAGGACCCCAGAGTTATCTGTGGCTGGTAATTTAAAGACAACAGCTTCAATCTTAAAAGTACTTCCCTGGGAGTAAGCCCCACTTACTTGTGAGTAGACCTGCTTAGCTTGCAGCCAATAACTCCTCACCCATTTCATCTCAAGTCAGATAGAAACTGTATCCCATGGCGGAACTCAGGATTCCCTGAGCATAGAAGGCCCATTTTGAGGTATCTGCTTAGCATTATTTCTCCTGCACTGCACATTCGTCTAGGGTCACCTGTACATAATTTTTCTACTACAAGCGACAAATACTGAGAACAATGTCTAAGACTGTCAGGTGTGCCTTTTCACTAAATTCTCCCACAATCTCAAGGCTCTCCCACTAAATTTTCCCTTTATTAGTTATGTCTCCACCTCCTTTACCATATCCATCTGTTCAGAGGCTCTAGTCTTGACTTACAGGAGTTGCCTTTATGCTTTTATATTGGTAGAGAAGAAAGTTTTTATTTGTCTACAATCTAGACAATAGATTCTGAGCAATTTCTCTTCTACCTAGGGGGAGGCATTCTCTTAAATTATCTACCTAGAGATAAGCAGTGATATGAGGAATACATATTGAAAGTTACATACTTTTAAATTGCATTGATTCTAATGGGAAAATTTAACAGTGTGAGCCTGCCTTGGAATTAAGAACATAAGAGAAGCCAATGTTGGATCAGGCCAATGGCCCATCCAGTCCAACACTCTGTCACGCAGTGGCCCAAAATACCAGGTTACTCATAAGTAATTACCTTTTAGTAAATTAGAACTTACTCTTCAAACTAGAAGTGTAGTCCTAAACAGAATTATACCTTTTCTTTGTGCAATAGGCTTCCCAAGCCCCCCCGGGGGGGCAGGAAAACCCCCGCCCCAGAGGCCCATTCCCCGCCGGCGGCGGATCGGGCCCCAGGGGGAACCCCACCCCGACATGCGTGTCACCCGGAAATGACACAACCACACCGGACACTCTATAGTTTTTCCTCGGATGGTTGTGGCCCCGCCCCCAGCGTGCCCGGCGTCCTAATGTCACTTCCGGGTGATGTGCGTGCGGTGCGCACATGTGCGCACCAGTTGCCGGACGGGAGTCCCCTGCTACGGCGATTTTTCAACTTGGCAACCCCAGAGGTCATTTTGGGGGGGATGCGGGGGAACGCAGTTCCCCCGGGTGAGGTACGGGGGGCAGGGCACATGACGAAGCCCTGCCCCCTGCTTCCGGCCGCCCCGCTTCCGGCCCTCATTCAGCCAGGAGGAGGCAGGAGAAGAGGGAGGGTAAGTTGCTTCCTCCCTGCCTCTCCCCACCCCTGCCTGCCTGGGGCCAGGGAGGGCCTTCGCGGGGCTTCCTTGCACTCCCGCCGGCCTTGCAGGTCCACCGCCGGGCCCCTCATGGGGCTCGGCAGTGGAGCTGCAAGGCCGGCGGTGGCGGCCGGGACCGTTGGGGGTGAGGTGTGTGGCCTTATGACATATTTCCGGTGATGTCAGGGGGTGTGGCCTTATGACACACTTCCGGTGATGTCAGAGGGTGTGGCATATGCTAATGAGTTATGCTAATGAGTTCCCCTAGCTCTCTTTCTACGAAATGACCCCTGGGCAACCCTATTGTGCAAGCATAGAATGATGTAACTCTGGTTTTGTTGCGCTGTCCGTTAGTGAGCTGTAGCCTAAAAGTAGTTAATGGCTGCAATCACACACACTAAATAATCCACTTTCAATGCACTTTCCAACTGGATTTTCACTGTGTGAACTGGCAAAATCCAATTCAAAATAATTTAACAGTGAACTGGCAAAATCCATTGCTTAAAGCAGATGGTGTTGTTCTCTTCCTTTTTATAACGACCCAGTCACGTGGGTTAGCCTAAGAATATGTTACTGGCCCAGGGTAATCCAACAAGCTTCCATGGCAGAGTAAGGATTTGAACCTGGGCCACCTGAATCCTGGGTCCAACATTCTATCCACTTACACTGCACTCACCACACTGGTTAAAAAGATTTAAAAAAAAAAAAGATACAGGCCTGGTTCCGAGACTTTGTTCCCCTTGTGCTTCTCTCCAGCAGTTGTGAGGACTTTCTTCTGCTGTGGTGCTTGCTTCCTCTGTTATTACCGTAGCACTTCCATCTGTGCAAGATCAATGTTCTTCAATGGCTGCGGTCACACGGAACATTAGCCACGCAAGAGAGACAGAAGACAGGCGGATTTTCCGGGCGCGATCTCACGGCACATCTGGGAAGCATAGCACTTCCATGGCACAACTGAGGCTTCCCGGCGAAAACGTGCTGCAAAAAACTAGTAGCTCGAAGGTACTAGTTTCCGGAAACTGCGGGGCAAGGGCGGGCGTCTGATCGCGTTTCCAGTGGCATCCGGTGCCCGCCCATGTCCCCTTGTGAAAAAGGTTTTTTCCCCCCAAGTCTCCGTGGATGCGCACACGCACCCAACGGAGCATGCACATTCGTCATGTACACAAAATAAGAAAACCAGTTTGCCGCACCGTGCGCTTCTTCGTTGCGCACAGGCTAGTCCTGTGATCGGCACCTCTCCCTATCCATGGAACCTCCACGGTACCTCCACAGGACCTCCACGGGAGGTCTGATCGCTTAACCGTGCGTTAGTTTGCCCCGGGGCAAACAGCCACGCTTCCCCCCCGCATTTTCCTGCCCGTGTGACCGGAGCCAATGTTACCCTGGATGCATATGGGCCCAAGCCAATAGATGGAGTTACCAAAAGTTACTTGCAAAGGATTTTACTTTCACCATTGTTTATGCTGCATCAGTTTTGTGGGTGCTGAACACTAAAAAGGAATGCATCTTCCAATGGTCAGGTTTTATACTTACCATATAATGGAAAAAAATAGTAACTAGGGATCGTCCCAGTTTATTAACCAGAATCTATTACTGGGCGAGCATTACTTAGCAAGAGAAAGTGTGTGTGTGGTTCTAATATCGTGAACAACTACTTCTGTTATTCAGAAGCGAAGTGGTTGGCATATCCTGTATTCATCCTACCTCCCTAGTTCTTGAAAGGGACCAGTTGCTCATTTGAGTTGGTGGAGAAAAAGAATAGATCTGTGCATAGAAATGCTACACAAGTACACATCATCAGAATTTACCAAAAGATGCCACTTAGAATTGCCCTCAGTAAATCAGTGGCATTGACTTCTATATAATGGGCTGGATCTTTTGAATTGCAAGCAGAAGGTACTTACAGACATGGATGTTTCCCACCTTCCTCCAGCACCTGCTTGTAACTCGTCCCCTGATAAGCTGATCCCGGGCATTGGGGAGCCTTATGGACAGAGTACAACAAGACATGCAACAGGACATGTGGGGCTGCAGTGAGGCAGGAGAATCAGGTGCAAGACCCTACTTCCTGTCAGCAGTGGCTTTTGCCTAATTTTCACTCCTTGTTAAATCCCCTTCCCACCCCCAGTGTTGTATGCAGTTTTGTCCATGAGATTCTCCTGCACCAACTTTTCAGGGATTACAAGAGACTGCAGGGGGAAGGGCCCACCTCCATAGGATCAAATCCACTGCCTTTAGCATTGGAGCACCTGAAAGGAGAAAGTCATAATAAAAAAGGGCAGCTGACACCATTTTTTATTGCACAGGAGTCATATAGGATGAAGCTGATGTGGTTGGCTGTGTAGCCTGTGGAAAGTTTTAGGAAAGTTTGACCTTATTGGGAGAGCTGTCTCTAGCCTTACCTTTGTTGAGTTGCCTTTTCAGCCCATCCTGTGCTAGACAATGGCTTCAGGAAGCAAAGCTTCCATGCTTCTGTGTATAGCAAGTGATGCTGGGAAAATAATTGTTCTGTTGACAGGAGGTCCTGGGCTCAGCCTATAATATAACACTATTACATGTCTACAGGTTGTGATTTTTCATTGAGGCAATGGCTGCAGCACCTTGATCTGAATACTTACTAGTGCTACTACTTCCTGCGCATTACTGTAGTCTGCCTTCTGAACACTTGCTACTATATCAGCTAAAAAGAAGGGAAGCTCATCCTGTGCAAATTTACCCAAGTGTTAAGAGCCAGAGGCCATTGTTTTCACAAGACATGTAATAAGTGAATGAGGAGTACTGAATTTTTCCTTGTGATTCACAATGTGCAAGTGTCACACCTCAAGCAAAATGCAGGAGTTTAAAAACATCTAGTTTTAGTGATCACTGTTTATTTATAGAGCTCATTATTTTTTCAGCCAATGAACAGTCCAAGTGATGTAAACTCACAGTGAGTTTTGACAATATACTGATCAATTTTTTACTACCGGATCTGTATACCCATTTAGATATTTTCCTTCCCAAGACACATCTTTGTTACACAATCAGAAGGTACAAATTTATTTTCATACTATTGAAATTCAGAGGGTCCCCCATTAATGTAATTGTGCTGTGCCAGAGAACTGGGCCTGTTGTATAAAAAGCTGCCCAAGGCCACAAAGCATAACAAACGGTACTGAAATAAGCCTCTTGCTCTGAAATTCCGCAATCATTTTTTTCCTAAACAACCCTGTGTACAAAGCCTGGTTCTTGTTCAAAGCTCATGGGCTCAGGATGAGCCAGCAGGTACTCGCTCATGATTTGCTTTGGTTCTCTATCAAATCTCAGGCTGGATCTACACATGCAGCAGATTGACAGAGAAGGGTGTTCTGTACCATGTCTGAGAGCAAGTGGAGACACCTTCTCTGTTACCTATGAGCATGCCGTCCCCAGAGACTTCTGCATTTGATCACTTCAAGAAGATCCTCTGACTTCACTGCCAGGTCTGATATCAAGAGAGGTTGCCCTGAAATTGGCAAGAATTCCTTTCGATGTTCCCAGCTAGGCATGGGTCCAACTGCTGGGATGTTCCAAATAGCACATTTTGTCTAAACCTCTACAACTCCTTCACATCCATGTTTGTGAGTAATTGCTGGACAATAACCTCCTGTACTACTTCAATCATGGGGTCAGGGAAGGCCATCTAGCCACTGCTCAGCCTTTGTCCAAGAGGCCTGTCAGTTCTCAGGCAACTCAATCACCATAACCTACTTCATCAAGATGTAATCTGTTACCTCACCTCATCTGAATTTGTCCAAAATTCAGATTCACTAATGGGAAACCAGACCCCACACCCTTTGACACAATCCTGCTGCAGATCCTAAACTCTGCACAAGATCAATAATCACAAGTCTAGCTATTTCAAAGCCTATAAAAGGATTGCAAACCTGAAGATTTTTATTTTGTTAGCAGAATAAAGGAGCTTTTTATCTGAGAGTCCCTGGCTGGTTTTTCTTTCTTGACTTGAATGCTGTGCCACATTGGAACCCAAGTATATATTAGAAAGCTCAGTCCTATATCATTGCCATGTTTAACACAGTTTGACCCTACAGGTGTAGAGGATGCTTAGCATATTGTGGCCTTGTCATGTGGCCTTGTTTGGGCAACACCTCCTACTAAACAGGTCCTGTGCTTTATTTGTTTAAAAAAAGTGCCAGTACTTAGAAGGTTGTACCAATTTCCCCCTCAGGACTTGGGAGAGCCCTGAAAAAAAGGTGCCAGGGTTCAGTACTGTCACAAACAAGCCCTGGGTCCATGCAAACAAACAAAAATACCCTGCCACATCAGCTGGAAGTTTCCTTTCCTGCAACAGATTTCTACTTGTAGTCAGGTGTTGTTTCTTTAACCACATGGAGGAGCATTTTAAAAAATCTCTGCTTCCTAATTCGACAGCGTGGGTAAACTGCAACTCACTCTGGAAAGAAAAAAGGAGAGGAGCTGCCACCAATTCACAGGCAGTTTAGACTGACGAAAAGTATGTTACACTTTGAACCCTACTCCTTTTTAGTGTTAATAAGGGACAACTATTGTGTTCGATGAGCTGTATCACTTTACACTTGTTCTCATACTTAGGAGTTTACTGACAGAATTTTTGGCACAGCACAATACATTTTAAACCAATATATCAACAGTTTCCTTCACAGGAAGAGGATTGACACACTTCATTAGAAGGAAAAATAACCATATTCTTGAGAATCATCGTCATTATTCCTTTTATATTGTTTTGGGACTGGAGCTTTTAGGAAAGAAACACTTCACTTTGCATTGAAAAATGAAAGCTGCTCTGTATATACATAACATATAAATTTCCACGCATCAAGTACTTTCTTCTCTAGTCCCATTACCTCTACACGGGGGATATTTCAGAGAGAGTGGCTTTGGGATCTGCTCCTTGACTGACTTTAGGCTCTTTGTCACAGCCCTGCAATGATGTGCCTTATCAACACAGCCATCAGCAGTGCTTCTGTCCATGTTCCCAGTATTTTGCTGCCAAGCAAGTGTTGCTGGTGGATCTTTGTAACAAATCCTCTGTAGTTGACTATTGTGTTGTCACAAGTTTTACAATCATGCTAATGATACGAGATCCACGGGGGCAGGTAAATAAATCCATGCTGGGGTTTTTGATTTTATCCTGGAGTAGCTGGTCAAGCTCACAGCGAAGTTCTTTTACTAGTTCTGCCACCTGAAAACACAATAAATGTTCTTATACACACACATGCACGCAGAAGTGGTCCACAAGTCACGGGCTATCCTGCTCTATATTTCTTTGCCTAGATCACCCAGCACTGCTGTAGCTGTCCTCAGCCAATGCCTGGCCACTGCAGTGAAGCTGAACAAGGTGAAACAATCCTGACAGCATGGAAGTGTTGCTGGTTGGTAAGATCGAGGTCTTGGGAAATACCATGCCTCTGACACTTGATGGGGTTCAGCCAGTCCTGGGTGACTTGGAAGTCGAGGGGTTATTACTGGACCCACCATGATTGCTGGAGAGGCAACTTAATTCAATGACAAAAAGTACTTTCTTTGATATGCATTTAGCATGAAGGATGACTGTACCTTGACCCAGCTGAAGCAGGCTCTGGCTTATACCTTCAGTGAATGTGATGGTCTGTAACAGGGATTCCCAACCTTTTTAAGCCTGTGGGCACCTCTGGAATTCTAAGACAGGGTGGTGGATGCAACCACCAAATGGCTGCCACAGGAGGCAGAGCCAACCACCAAGTGTCAGGGAGGTTATACAGAACTCTAATAGTAACTTCCCACTGTTTCAGGCAACAGTTCTGGTGAACAAGATGCCATTTTAAAAGTATTGTCTTCCATACACACAGCTTACCTTCAGTCACACAATGAAGTTCCTTCTGCTATAGTGGTAGTTGCTACTGAAGCAATGTTTTTAAAAATCTGCACAGCCAATTAGACCTCCAGTAGCCACCCACTTCCTGAAAACACAGCAGGCACCAGTTATGGTGTTGGTGGCTGCTGTCACTGAAGACCCATGTTGTATAAGATGTCACAAGACTCTTTCCGGCTAGGGCTATGCAAGTTATACTGCACCATAATATGGCAATACCCTGTAGAGAATGGTACCCAGGTGATGAAGGCAGCTAAGATACATTTCTGTTATAAAGAATAATTGGATTTTTTTAAATTTGGGAAGTCAATACAGTAGACCGTCACCAATTGTGATTTCAATTATTCAGTCCACACCTAACTGTGGGATGTGGTTAGCACTGTGCATAGGACCCTTCAGCATGCTGCCCCTCCTCTTCCACAGAACTTTCTCGTTCATCAGAACTCTGCCTGCATGTTCAGGAAGTGTGTGCAGTGGGCTCCTTGTAAAAGGTTTTCTTTATGGCTGTACAAGGTTGAATGAGTCCCCCCTTTCCTTTTGCGGAATAATTTCCCCACCACAAGCACTGCAAGAACACAAAGCCTTCTGTATTCTGAGTGGCTAGTTTCCTTACCTGGTGTGAAGCTGCAACAAACCGAATCCACCCATCGTCCAGGGAAACCACAAACTCAGACTTTTGGAGCTGCACATTAATACGGCCCCCTCCAAACAAGATCAGCGGGTAGACTGACACCATGCTGCAGTCTCGAATGAACACCCGGCTGGTTTTTATCTTCTCATGGTACACCAAGTAGGGACTCTCAAAGTGCCTGGTCTGAAATGTTGAATCCCAAGTGATTTCATGCGACACACAAAACAGAAATTAAAATGGTATAAATAAAATGGTAACCATTGTATTAGACATTGTTTTAATTACATAATACACACATTTCACCACAGGTTATGCTGTACCAGTTTAGCATCGGAAAAGCCTTTAGTAAAAGCTTTAGATGGGTGTAATAGAAGGAACAGGAAGGAGGAGACAGCTCATACGGACATCTGCATATGCACATAGCCCATTTATAACAATGGGACTTGCAGATTTATAGTTATATGGAATAGCACTAGGTGGTGGTTGGTTTGTACACAGATTACACAAAAAAATTGGCGATCAAGATAGGTAGCCATGTTTGTCTGTAGCAGCAGAAAAGAGCAAGAGTCCAGTAGCACCTCAAAGACTAACAAAATATGTGGCAGGGTATGAGGTTTCGTGAGTCACTGCTCACTTCTTCAGATACAGACAGACTAACACAGCTCCCCATCTTGATCTACATGGAAGGCACCACATTTAACTGTACAGAATGGAAACCCATCAACTTTGTCAAGAAACTTGCACAGGTACAAACAGATATCTCTCTCACCAAATGCAGACAACTGAACATTATACCAAAGGGACTGAGAATAAAAAACGCACTATAATCCACTTACCCCACAAAGTATAGTCAGAGTTGGTGTCATGCATTTTCCAAGAAGCTACTGAAACATTTGGTCAGGTATCTGAAGAAGTGAGCAGTGACTCACAAAAGCTCATACCCTGCCACATATTTTGGTAGTCTTTAAGGTGCTACTGGACTCTTGCTGTTTTCTACAAAGAACGGTGCATGCAATGTCTTCAGTACTGTGTTCTACTGACATGGTAGAAAATCACCTGATAGTTTACAGAGGATGGATGAATGTGAACGTAGCCCTCATTTTTTGTAACAAATTGCAACTCCCCAGGTTTTGGTTTCATCTTAACAGCTCCTGCACTGGTCTTCTGATACTTCCCATCTGGAATTTTTACCTAAAATGGTTAAAGTAGAAAAGGGTTATTATAGAAGTACTCATAAGCAATTCCTCAATGTAGACTGAGAGAGAAAGAGAGAGTCACTGACTGACTGGTCCAAGGTCATCCAGCAAGCTTCTTGGCTGGGTGGAGATTTGAACCCCAGCCTCCCCAGTTCCAACACTTTGTTAACTACATCACACTGGTTTAGTGTTAGTTGCAGCTTGAGTACCTCTACTCCGGAGACACTGTGGCACCGTAATTAAAAGTATGAGAGATGTGCAGGAAACCACCCACCAATCCACTGCAGTTCAAAGCTCAGCTCACTCACAAGTTATCCTTCAAAAAGCCAGTTTTCCAGAGCCAGGAGATGGACGGGGGAGTGCAACCCTGTTAATTCTCTTGGACCTCTTGGCAGCTTTTGATACCATCAATCACGGTACCCATCTGGACCACCTTTTTTGGAGTTAGGAACAATGCTCCCTCTAAGCTGTGGGGTCTTGGGAGCAAAAATTCTACTTTGTGAGCTACTGGCATTAAAGTTGTGAGCGAGTGATTGCGGCCACTCAATATTTACAATATTTAAAGAGGATTAACCACAATTAAGAGAGACCATTAGCCAGTGTCCCTCAAGCAGAAGGCAGGAACATTGGCTGAAAAGTGCCAGAAGAAAAAATAGCTGCAGAGGACTCCTTAAAATAGGCCAAAATACATGCCACCCACCCACCCATCACACAGGGGTCAGTAAGCTGATCTGATCAAGGAGGAAACTAAAGGCAGCATGTAAACAGACTTAGCTAAAGAGTTTTACTGAAAGTTATTTTTTAAACCAGCATGCAAACTCCCCTGCCTTCCTCTGTGTTGTCACTTGTTTGGGAAAAGGGACTAGAAAGAGAAGGAAGAAATGCTTGAAATTCTGAGATCACGAGGGTCTCTCGGTAGCTTGGCCCACTGGTACCCCTCCTTAGGTTTTGCTGTGGCTCAGGGCTTGGTGAAAAGCCTCTTGCAGGGCAAACCTAAGCAGAACTGCATGCTTTAAGATTGCTCTGCAAGGCTCCTAACACAGAAGTACACCTGAGATTTCTTCACTAGCTTCTGGTTTTGTTTCTAGAACTGTGTTTGGAAATCTGACCTTTGCTCTTGAGCTGCTGTTTGATTCTTGCTATTGTGCAGAACTGGCAAACTGCTTCCCCAGAGAAAACCAGCTCCCCTTTGGGAAAGAACAAGTGTTTCAGCCTATAGGCACTGAGCATAAAACAAGTGACCTGAAAGGGGGGGGGGTACCGCATGCAATGCGCACGTGTGCACACACTGTGAGAACAAACTACCCTCTTACCTGAACTACGTTGGGATACAAAGCAGCACATAATATGGCAGATATCAACTTGGTATTCTCTGAGTTGGCATTTGCCTGCAATGTAAAGAAAATGCAGTCAGGTTTGCAGAGGTACATAGCGAAATTCCATGCACACAATTTTCATGTATTTTCAGGATTTCTGACCCTCTGTGTCCATAGAGATAGGTTTGAAAACATGAAGGAAAAAATGCACTACTAGTCAAGTCAACAAATTCATTGAGACACGGAAACTATTTGTAATATTTTGAAATGACAAGTTTGAAGATAGTGTCCACCATTATGAGTTTCCTTTTTATTTTAGAGTTATGTGTTTATCTGTATTTCTTTTCATAATTATTTCCTACCTTCTATCATTAAAAAAGCAATAAGACAGAAAATAGCATCCAGAGCTAAAGGGATAGAAATTTGGGGGCCTACCCTTGAGCCTGATCTGAAAATTGTATCTAGTGTAGAATGAGGCAGCACGCTTGTTGATGGTGACACCTGCGCGGGCACACATTCAACCAGTGTTGTGCCAACTGTGCTGGCTGCCGATCAAATACCAGATCCGGTTCAAGGTTATGGTTCTGACTGTTAAAACCCTATGCAGTCTGTGACCATCTGTCATGATCTGGGCTGTGCCACCAAGGCCTACTAGGCCCAAGGAGCCTGGCTAGCAGTAGGTGAGGCTGGGCCTACAACTCCCAGAAGCCCCTGGGAGGTTTTGGAGCCAAAATGGACCAATAGGAAAAGAGGAAGGCCTGGAATAAAAGTTCTGGAGCAGCAGGAAAAGGGCATTTGATTTATTTTATTTTCACCCACTTACTGTTATTATTCTGTACCTTGTTGTTTGACCTCCTATAAAATAAACCTTTTTCTTGTTTTACTCTGCCTGGTCCTCACGCCTATTATTCGGCCAAAAGGGAGGTCTGAAGGTCTTGGGAGGGTACTCTGGGCCTTCTCAAGGGAACCTAAATCCAGAGTGGTGGCAGCGTCAGGTGACACCCCACCTGAGCCGTGGCACCATCATACCTGTGGGACCGCCTCTCCCCCTTATGAGCCCAGGAGAGCTTTACGCTCTTCTGATCAACAACTCCTGGTGGTCCCTGGCCCAAGGGACGTCCACTTAGCCTCAACCAGGGCCAGGACTTTTTTGGCCCTCTCCCTGGCCTGGTGGAACATGTTCTGCTAAATAAAAGTGTATTCTTTAAATGTTCTCGCCTCCTTCTATTTCTGGGAATACAGAACCAAGTTTGACCCATGTATGCCTAGGCTTAAAGATGTCAAAAGCAACACGGACTGCTTTAGATGCATGAAAGAAACATTGTACCTATGTACAGGCCAGCAGAACAAAAGGGGGAAAATGCCAGGTAATAGGTGACTGGTTTATTATTTCACTGTCCAGGCTTCATCAGGGGGATCAGAGAATTCATCTAGTGCTGGACCTGTTCACAGCAGTTAATTTCTTTTACGAAATGCACAGGGCCTTTGTATGATAATAAGCCAGTCACCTATCACCAGTGTTCCCTCTAAGCTGAGTTAGTGTGAGCTAGCGCACAATTTTTAAGCCTCCGGCTCACACATTTTTGTTTTAGCTCAGGAAGGATGGCTCCAGAGCAAATTAATTTATGCAGCAGCCAAATCCCTCGCTCACAACTTTAATGCCAGTAGTTCACAAAGTAGAATTTTGGCTCACGAGACTCCACAGCTTTGAGGGAACATTGCCTATCACCTGGCATTTTTCCCCTTTTTGTTCTGCTGGTACATTGCTGGGTATAGCCCAGTTTTTCTTCAGCACACATACAGGCAGCGGTTTGTGTAATGGCAGCTCTTACGTAGAGATTTTTACCATACCTAGTCCCTGAAATCCTGCAGCTACAGATGGCATGGTACCCAGGAGCTCTGAATTCAAATAATGTGCTCTGCTTCCTCCCTCACAGCTTCCTCTCTTTCCCCAATAAGAACCCTGTGGTGAGTCAATTACTCATGTTGCTTCTCTGCCATTAAAGTGCTGCTTCCCAAAACAAGCATAAGAATATTTACAAATTCCACAAAAAATTCAAATGGAGAGGCCAGAATATACATCTGTAGTTTCATGACACTCACAGGTCAATGACAGTACACACATGGCAGTATCCCATTTTAAAGAACGTACAGTGCAGTCCTAAGCTTAGGACCCCTCAAGGACTTGTGGAGTAGTGCCTCACTTCCCCCTCTATACCCCTTCTTTCCCTCCCGTGGGCAACTCCTATATCCTCTCCCCTTTCCCTGCCTCATTCTCTCCTTCTCAGCCTTTCACCAGCCTACATTTTATCTGCCTCCCATCTTCAGCTATATTTATTACTTATTTCATTTATACCCCACCTTTCTCCACAGTGGGGATCAAAGCAGCTTACATAGTTTTCCTCTTCTCCTTTTTATCTGCACAACAACCCTGTGAGGTTACTTAGGCTGAAAGTATGTGACTGGTCCAAAATCACCCAGTGGGCTTCCAAATCAATATGGGGATTCAAAGCTAGATCTCCCAGACCCTACTCTGAAGCTCTAACTGCTACACCACACTGGCTTTCATAGCGTGGATGCTGTTGAACAGTGGCAGGTAGCCAGGCCTAGGTGAGTCATGCAAGTCTGGTGGTATCAAGTCACCAGAGGTTGCTTCTAGGTCTGCAGATCTCCCAGAATTACATCTGAATTCTAGATGCAGAGATCTGTCTCCCTGAAGAAAATGACTGCTTTGGAGGATGGACTCTATGCCATAATATTCAGCTGTGGCATCTCCCCTCTATGATACTATGGTTGCCTAGCAACATCCACTGATGGAATCTGTTGTTTAAAGCTACAGGTGCTCCTTTTTATCATTCTTGGCTTTTTTTTTTTTTTTTAACCCCCATGTTTTTTTGTTTTAGATTTCACATTTTTCTGCAAACCTGGGGCCCTTTTCAGGTTTGTAGAAAGATCTGCCTTGCCCATTCACAGCTCCAGTCACCGGATTTAAGTACTGAAAGTTTGGCTGACTTCACTATTAGAATATAAAATACAGCTGTGTAACTAAGGTACACGGTCGCTTTGGAATAATATCTGCTTCATCGGGCCTTCAGTTGGGCCAAAAAAGGGCAGATTCCACAACCTGAGAGATAACCTTTTCTCTAACTGCAAAAGTAAAAGAGTATCTTCAAAGTCCTGGAGAGAAGACAGTAAGCAGAGGTTGGAAGGGGAGAAGAAGAAGAAAAAAATCACATTACTTGTACTCTTTTTGAATAGATGAGACTTTTCACAAAACAAGGGGGAGAAGCCCTTCAGAGAACAGAGCAAGAAAGCCAGTCATTTCTACAAACGATTGTGAAGTCACACTGCTCTCCATTCCCAGTTACCTCTTCTCCTGTAGCATCCAGAACGCCGTCACCTCCATGAGACCACTTCCTCTCAATATCTTTGGCTCTGAGTCCCTCCTTCACAAATCCAATATCAGACAGTAGCTCAGTGAATTGCCTTTTTAAACTTGCCATTTCCTACAGGGCGGAAAGGGGAGCAGGGCAGAGGTGGGGAGACAGAAGCATGAATAGCCTTTTCAGAGAAGGTTTCTGAACTGCAGTCAATGGTATCCCCCAGCGGTCGGAAGATCAAATTACAGCAGTCATGCTCCCTTTAATGGTCAACTTAGTGCCAAACTACACGCTTTGGTTTTTAACAATTAGTGTCCAGGTTCCCTGCTTCAGGGAAAGGCTTTTTAAAATAAAGGAGAACACTGTCGCTGGGGGAGTGCTCTTTCTGCATGAGAAAATGGCATGGAGAGGAGGCAGGAGCCCTTCCTCCCCCACAGCAGTGTTCCGAGCCCCCCCGACAGGCTCTCCTGTATTTTTTAAAAGCCATCACCCACAGCTGCCAGGTGGCTGCAGTGAACCTGGACCCAGCTTATTAGAAACCTGAACATGTAGCTTGGCCTTTACTCAGCCTTACTAACCTTTCTCTACAAAATCCTACTGTACCAGTTATCTGTTCTCCTATCACAATGTATGACAATGAGGGCCATGTGCCTGCCCTGGAACACACCCCAGGATCCTTTGAAATGTGCAACGGTTCATTGGCAGATATGCTGAGTATTTAGGCAGTAAACAAATGCGTGAAGAGCTCTTGCGAGACAGAAGCTTGAAAAGCACTCCCAAGACACTTGCATATTCTTTGCTGACTGTGTGTACTAGAAATGGGAAGACAGGAGTATGGAATGAAACTACAGCTTCACCCAATATTTTCCCATCTTTCAGGTGAGCTAATCCACTTCAATGGATGGTAATCATGTATGTTAATACTGTGGTTCTCAACCTTTCCTATCTTATGTTCTACCAATCACTTTGTCAAAGAATCTGGGTCTCACCCTGATAAAAACAAAAAGCCCACTTCCCCCCCCCCAAGGACATTTATCTGAGGAAGTGTGCGTGCACACAAAAACTCGTATCTTGAATAAAGCTTTGTTGGTCTTAAAAGTGCCACTGGACTCAAACTTTGTTTTACAGCCATTCAATTATTACTAGTAGCATGTCAAAAGATCACCAATGGATAATCTGTGGCGGGTAGGGTGGGCAGGAGATGGCACATCATCCTTGTAGACGGAAATGGGGACCGAAGGAGCGAGACTTCTTAGTAGCTGTTATGAAAACCCTGTGTCCCACCTATTTCTGCATACCACTGGTGGTACACATGCCACCGGTTGAGAACCACTGTCCTAACATATCTGTCTTATTTAGCCTCAGCCTCTAGGGCAGTCAATACACTAACTGAGTAGCTGAGACACACTGCACCTTCATTCCATCATCTACCCAAAAAGCCCCCACCCCACTTCTCTGAAGGAGCTGCAGCTGTTTTCAGACTTACTACCTCTACACTCTCCTCAGTCTCTTGCATTTCCTGCCTGCTCAAGGCTATGAAAGAGATCCATCTTCCAGTGGCTTAAGAGGCTTGCCTAAGAGACAAATGGCTCAGAACATCTCTTGTAATTGCAAGTTTAGACCTGTACAACATTTCATCAGTGCCTAGGTTGGGTTGAATCTGGCAAGAGAGAGTGGCACAATTGAAAGAAGAAAGAACCATTTTGTATGATCGCTCCCAATATGAACCCATGCGGCTGTTGCATCCCTCATAACAGGGTCTCCAAGCAGTCCCCTCACTCTTGAAAATGTTATTTGTTAAAGCTCAGAACCAGATTTCTTCTGTTGCTGCTCCACCGCTGTGGAAGAGTCTTCTGGAAAAGGTGAGGCCGGCACCTACCCTTGGGGCCTTCTGGTGAGGCTGTGGTGCCAGTATGGCAGTGGAAACCTAAGCAGAGTTACACACACTTTGAAATCTGAGGAAGTCAGTGGGCTTAGAAGGGTGTATATTGGTATATGGTATATGATACAGGGAGCTTTGGCTCTCGAAAGCTTATACCCCCAAAATCTTGTTGGTCTCAAATCTAGCTGTGATTAGGATGGCACTCTAAGAGGGCTTACGGGGCAACTTGAAAGTTATAGATGCTTAACAATACATTTTAATTATTTTAAAAGATGATTGTTTTTGTACAGTGTTTCTTGTTGGTACTTACCTCAGGTCCTGTTGTGTTGGGAAAGAGGGAGTGTATATAAACACCATCGATCAATAAGTCCATCAGTCAAGACTGTTACATTCAATTGCAAACAAAAATGTTAACTTACCAGAAGAACGCTTTCTGATAAGAAGTTTTCTCTGCAAAAGTTGTAACTCGTTCGAGCACCTTCTTTTGAAGCTAGGCGCCATCCCTACAAATGTAATACAAAAGTATTACATTTTACTATGCCACCTTACTTGTTGTTGTTGAATATGTTCACAATAAAAACTGCTTCCGAGCTGAATCACACAGAAGGGTTTTCATTCCTCACCTTATATGCTTGGAGAAGAGCTAGATAATCACTGTTTCCTATTGCAAATTCCAGCTTTTTCTTGAACGCCTCCTCTCTTTTGTCCCATGGAGATACCTTTAAAGGTAAACACTTGGTTACACAAGGAAGTATAATTAAAACTAAAACATGGTTTGTCAGTATTCTACAGTAAATTCTGCCAGGGAAATGGAAAAACCTGAAAATTGCACTCTACAAAATGCATCCAAGAGACACAACCCAGCATGATATTTCCACTGGTAATTTAGGAACAGAAACAGGTTCATCATTCATACATTCATCATTATTAATTACATTTGTATCCTACCCTTCTGTTGCATACAAACTACAATTCTGTTTATTTATCCTGTGAAGCAGGTTGGCTGAGAGACAGTGGTTTGCCCTAGGAATGGTATAAATGAAGTACACAAATAATTAAATTTCAACCCAGGTTTCCCTGGGCCAAGACCTCTACTTGCTGCATCTCTCATACTCTCAGGTCTGATTCTACTGAAGATATACTTAAGGCTTAATGCATTGTTAGCTTACAGAATGCCTTGGACAGCTTAAAAAGACCCAGAGAACCTCCATGACCAAGGGTAGAATAAGTCTGCTTACCAAGAAAGGGATCAAAACAATAAAGGAAGGTCAGGCTATAATGCCTTAACTGAGAGCTTCCCAAGAACATCCAGCTGATCACTGTTGGAGATAATGAACTAGATGTCCCCACAATGTCTGATGAAGGAAGGTGATTCTTATTTTCTGGGAGAACTGACAAGTGGGCTTCTATTCTTTAAGACAGAAGGCAAGTGCTGTAACTGCAGAGTTGGAGGCACTCCAAAAGAGAGATCGCTGCTTGTGGCATGTATACTCATCCCAATTTTTCTGGTTTGGTATTGTAAAAAAACCCCAAAAACTGCACTGCAAAATTGGTTGCATTGGAGGGTACAGTGGGACAAAAGAAATCACAGGAAATAAACTTCTATCATGCCACTTTAAACGTGTCTCCAGCCTGAGTTCCTCAGGTGGATTCATCCTTGTCAACAGCTTAGGAAGCGTTCCCATGAATGCGTTGGCATAGCTTAGCCCAGGACTTACAAAAGGGGTCTTATAGGTCCGGCTCGCTGCTATAGTCAGTGCAGGATCCAGGCAGCGGAAGATGGTGCCAAAAAGCATTAGCTTCCCAATCCTTACATCCACAGGCAAGGAAGCCAAATGATACCCCAAGGGAGTGAGCTTTTCATCTGACGTTAAGGCTCCTACATCCTGCAATCGCAGTTTTGAGGCACGTAGAGAATCTGATGTTGGCGGCTCAATCAATCGTGATAAAATAGAGTGAAGGCTTTGTGTAGACAACATCTCCAAAACCTTAATTCTGAAAGAGAGCCAGAGAGAGAGAGAGAGAGGGCTTTATTTACTTTTCACCTAAGTATATTCTGCTCCTGTCATGCTTTTTTGAGGCATAATGGCAGAATCTGGTAAATCCATAAAATCTATATTTAAGAAGATATAGGGATTCATTAGAATTATGAACATCCCAGTTTGAATTTTTTTAAAGAGAAGAGTCTGACCAAACACACCAGCACAACAAGGCTGCCTTCATTTAAATAAAATAAATTGCCACTATAGCATCAGTGAAACTTGGCTCAGGCAATTTCTGATATTACTGGGCTTGGTAACTTCCTACATGTAACAGATCAAAATCTACAAAATGTGCTGCCAGGGTATCCTGGGGGGAAGCCATGGCTGCTGATGGAAGAACCATTTACCGAAGACATAGCTGTTCCAAAGGCACTCTTTGGATTTCTGGCAGTGGCTGCTTTAAAAGGTGATGGTTATAATGATGGCTAGTGAAGAGATGAAAGCAAACTCCAGAGGCAACACGACCTGCTCGCCCTTTCCTCTGCAAGGCGTTGGCTTTGGACACAAATGTATCCTCCAGGCTTTCCATGCCTTTACTTGGATCATATCTACAAGGACAGAAAGTATGGAACAATGTTTAGAACACTGAGATTGGGAATATAGGAAATGTGTGTGTTAGGATGCCAGGTGCTTCTGGATCACTATTTAACAGTTTAAAATTATGTGTACACATTGTTTTGCAATTCTTTTTCTTATTCAGAAATCAAATACACCCGCTAATCTCTCCTGTCCCTTTCTGAAGACTTGAAGTTTAGGTTTTGACAACATAGAAGGGAGAGAGAGTCGAGATGGAAGAAAGGAAGATAAAAATAAGCATTAAAAAAACCCCCAAAACTCATAGTTTATAATGGATGGTGCTTGGTTAAAATATTATGGACAGACATTGGCACAAGCTGATGAAAGTTTCCTTTTTCAATCTGCAGCAGGAAAATACGAAAGGAGGAAAAACACTGAGAACATGAACGTTACAGAGTCTTTTAAGAGGAAGTGGAGAACAAACTGTGTGAAATAGCAAGGAAAAGAGAATTCCAGTCACAAGAGAAGTGAAAGATAGCAAGTTTCCAAGCATTGTCTAGCTTCCAGGGCACAGGAGAGCCCATGTCCAGTCAAACGTAGGGTGTCCTGGTTGAGGTGTTAAATATTTATTTATTAACTGTTTATGCCCTGTGTTTCTCTGTGGCTCAAGGCTGTTTACAATATATAACCTAAAACATCCAATGACAATAAAAACCCAAAGTGGTGTAGTGCTCAGAATGTCAGTCTAGACCTGTAAAACCTGGGTTCAAATCCTCATTCTGCCATGAAAACCAACTGGGTGACCTTGAGTGAGTCACTCACTTTCAGTACATTCTCTCACAGGTTGTTGTGTGGATAAAGCGGAGCAGAGGAGAACAATGTAATCTGCTTTGGGTCCCAACTGGAGAAAATGGCATTGTACAGATGAAGTAAATACAATAATTTAAAACCTAAAAAAATGAACTTCTGACATTGTATTTTGAGGTTCTAGAGAGTAAATTGAAATGCATATGAATTCTTCCCCTGTCCATTCCGTCATCACAACTTCCCTTCCCCTCCCTTTAGTTGTCTCCTTTCTCTCAGACTTTAGACTTTACCCGTCTTCTTGTACTCTGTAAAGTCTCACATGTAATGATAATGCTGCATAAGTATTACTATTACTAAATATGGAATGACAAAACTGACAACATGAGGAATCTCTACGCAGTTAGGTTTTTTTCAGACACACCACAAGATAATCATGTCCCATAGTTACTGTGCCCCCCTCCCTACCGAGGTTAACCCAAGTACCTCTTTTCTTTCATCTTCCCTGAGTCAATCACATAGACCACATCGTCAATGGTAATGGATGTTTCTGCAATGTTTGTTGATATGATGATCTTGGTGACCCCCATGGGAGGCTTCAGGAACACACACTGTTGCTCTTCACTGGAAAGTGAGGAGTGGAGTGGGTAAACCACACAGCTAAGAGAAAAATATCAAAGCACAAAGGAGGTTTCTGTGTTAGTCTGTTTGCATCTCTGTATGGAGTTTTCATCTCTGAACTTAAAAAGAATTTCAGCTCAGTTTAGGTTCAAGACAATCAAGTGATTTTAGGCTCAGGGTCAGAGGAAAAAACTCTTTTGAGCTAGGGTTCACATTTGGATTTAACATCTAGTTTTAGATGCCAAGCTCCTACAGTGCCATGGGAAGCACTGGGAAAAAACTGAGAAACAAAGAACCCCCCAAATAAGCATCAAATGTACATAAAGTGTAATTTTCACATTCTTCAAATATCTGGAAAGATAGGAATAGACAGCCTCTGAATAGAGACTGTAGTCAGTGGCCTGCTTTTTCCTCGAAAGGCTAGCCAGAGATATGTTTGTGTCAGATACTATTC
>NW_015170321.1:302793-363452 GCF_001447785.1 Gekko japonicus | reverse complement strand
TTACCTTTGATGAAATCTTCTGTGGTAGCCTTGCAAATCCAATACCCATTCAATGTGGGCAGCAGGCCAGGGAGGTGCAGATATACAAAGGCCAGTGCATTATGTCAATCATCTCCAGCAGGCTGCACATGACATGTTTCACCTTCAATATCCAATATGTTACAACAGTGTGGCCCACTGTGTGTTCTGACTTAGACAACAGTAAGCCAACTTTACCTTCAAACAGATACCTTCCTTTCTGGCCTGCTGTTTACCCATGCAGTTTGCTTCACAAAGAATATAATAAAAGCACCACATGAAATGCCCAGAATGGCTGGTATTCTAAATGTAAAGTGCATTTTGGTAGACCTCATAAATTCAGCAACACAACTTATATTTATAGAAAGAGAGGGTGTGTGCATGTGAAGCGTCTTGAGTCATTCACAAATTTCAGTGCTTCCCTGATTAATAGTAACCTGATATATAATGCAATCAAGCCAAGTACCCTGAGATAAGCCAGTTTAGAGCCATAAAAATCAGTGGTTCTAAGACAGGCTTAGCTCCCAGTATTTCTGCAGCACAATCCATATCTCAGTTTAGCCAGCTGGACTGTCCTCCAGATTCTACTTGTGTGAGCTCAGAGTATCAACCTCCATGCATTGGGCTCAGAATGTCTACACACTCCATCTTTACAAAAACAAGGAAGCTGCAAAGAAGAATGTCATAAAGTGCCTCCAGTTCATCTAAGCTATATTCTAAGGTGAATTTACTTGTGATTCTTAAAAGGTTTTGCATTAAAAGGAGGCATATTTCTTGACCTACCGCTTGCTGTGCCGGTTATTGAAGAGTGCATTAGACTGCAGTTGCTTATAAAGGGTTTTAATTTCTTCCAAGCCTGGCAAAAATATCAGCACTGCACCTAGAAGTGGGCATGCAAAAAGATTAATAGAAAAGTCCTTGGTGAAGTCAAGAGCTGTTCTACATTTTTGTTCTGCAAAGGGCACATGTGCATATACGGATCTTACAACTGCACCCACTGTATATCCAGGATTCCCTCCGGGCTCCCTTCTCCTCTTTGGTGTAGAAGGAGGAGGAGGAGGAGAGCAGGAAATTGGATTTATACCCCGCCCTTCACTTGGAGTCTGAGAGCGGTTTACAAACTCCTTTTCCTTCCCCTACCCACAACAGACACCCTGTGAGGTAGGTGGGGCTGAGAGAGCTCTTTCAAGGACTGCTTTTTCAAGAACAGCACTGACAGAACTATGGCTTGCCCAAGGTCATCCAGCAGCTGCAAGTAGAGGAGTGGGGAATCAAACCCGGTTCTCCCAGATTAGAATCCGCACACTTAACCACTACACCAAAATGTGCTACACATGTGCTATTCCTATGGAATTCAGAGGTGGGTAGAGGCTTACAAGCAAATAGACACAAGGCTGAAATAATAATACCAAATTGAGATCCCAGTTTTGGTGGAACTAAAGATGTTCAGCCTTCTAGAGACCAATCCGAAGCATACAACTTGGAAGCCAGTCTTTGGCTGCTATGGTTCAGTGATGCTGCTTTGCATCCAGAAGATCCCAGTTTCTAACCAGGCATCTGCACTGAAAAGATTCAGCTGTCAGGTGCTAGGAAAGATTTTTTTCCTGCCTGAGACTGGGAGTGTTGCTGGTATTCAGGAGAGATGATACTGAGCTAACAGAAGGCAAAGGTATGATAAGATATGTTAAGTGGAGTTATATCTATCTATCTATCTATCTATAGTTGGTTTCTTTTAAAAAAGGAGCAGAGTAGGGTTCAAAAGGTTAGTTTGTTTGAAATGTCCATACTGACACAATCGACTCAGTTGAATAAACCAGTAAAACTGGCCACATTTGCCTTGCCTACCTGGTGGGTATGAATGTTTGCCACTGACAATCCACTCCAATAAGGCCTCAATTAATTCAAGATTCACTTTGTCCAAATCCATGGATGCCATTGTTTTTAACACTGAGGTGCTAAGACCTGAAAGATAAAATAAGCTTGAAAGCAGGAGGGAAAAGAACTGGAAAGGCTGTTCTTTCAGGAAAGAAGGACCAACTACAATCACCAACAACAGACTTCCAACCATACTGAATCTTTGTCAACAGAATTCATCTATTACTTTCATTTATTTATGTTATTTACAGTCTGCCTTTTTCAATGAGGCGCACATGAACACATGAAGCGGCTTTATACAGAGTCAGACCCTTGGTCCATCAAAGTCAGTATTGTCCACTCAGACCAGCGGCAGCTCTCCAGTATCTCAGGCTGAGGTCTTTCACATCACCTCCTACCTAATCCTTTTAACTGGAGATGCTGGGGAATTGAACCTGCATGCCAAACAGATGCTCTGTCAGTGAGCCACAAAGTGGATTACGCAATGTAAATCAGTACAATAAACATAGAATAAGGCATCTGATAAGTGAAGTAATAGAACCAAGATTACAGAAGTCTGAAAACAAAGTATTAAGTATCCTATATATATAATTCCCTAATGTATTGGCCATTTCCAGCTCTCCCAGTGGCTGTGCAGTGTGCTCCATCAGCCATTGGCCCATCAACTACCACTCAAGAGTACTCACATGTCATTGGTTGAGTGCTGGGTCTGCTCCTCTCCCCACCCACTGCCAGCCTGGACAGTCCTCTCTCACAGAATAAACTGCCAAACAGCTGTCTCTCCTGATGAAGACACTTCTGCTTGGCTCCTGTGGGACTAACTTTTCTCTCAGTTGCTGTTGATAGGCAACCATGCTTGGTTCTGTCAGTAAAAAGGCAAAGGCAGGAGGTGCTTTCCAGGCCTTTGTGGGGAACTCATTGGGGCCAGTCCTGACTACGGTTGCCAGCTCTAGGTTGGGAAATTCCTGGATATTCTGTGGTGGAGTCTACGGAAGCCAGAGTTTGGGGAGAGGAGAGGCCTCAGCTGAATAGAATGCCATACAGCCCACTCTTCAAAGCTATTATTTTCTCCATGGGCGGAGAGATCTGTTGTCTGGAGTTCAGTTGTGATACCCAGTGATCTTCAGGCTCCACCTGGAGGTTGGCTACCCTAGGTGTAGCAGTTAGCACTTCAGAGCATGGTCTGCCAGACAGAGGTTCTTGCTGTGGAAGCTGAGTGGGTGATTTCAGACCTGTCACAGACTTTCAGCCTAACCTACCTCACAGGGTTGTTGTGCAGATCAAAAAGAGGAGAGGAAAATGATGTAAGCTGCTTTGGTCTCTACTGCAGATAGACTACTTTTTCTCCTGGGGAACCACTGCTGCCAATCTCCAGGTGAGGGCTGGAGATCACTCAGAATTAAAACTGCTCTCCAGATGGCAGAGATCAGCTCCCCTGGGAAAAAGGCTGCTTTGCAGGGTGGACTCTGTGTCATTATACCCTGCTGAGGTTGCTTCCCTCCTGCTTGGGTCCCCACTGTGGAGAAAGACTGTAGTTTTCCTAGGTAGAGGCTACAGGGAGGGGGGAAGAGATGGAAACGTGAAGTCAGAGGGGCAGATAATAGTATGTTGATGGTTGGCTGGAAAGGAAATAGGGTTGCCACCTCTGGGTTTGGAAATTCCTGGATATTTGAGAGGTCAGGAGAGAGTGGGGTTTGTGAAGGGGTGGGACCTCAGACAGGTACAAGCCATAGATGCCACCCTCCAAAACAGCCATTTCCTCCTGGGGAATCATTGTTGCCAATCTCCAGGTGAGTGCTGCAGATCACTCAGAATTACGCTCTTCAGATGGCAGAACGGTAAGCTCTGTGCCATTATACCCTGCTGAGGTCACCACAACAAATTGACACTGTGTGCCCAAGGCCAGGGCACCCACTCAGAGCCTCTCTAGGGCCCATTGTATTTATTTCCACAACGAGCCTTATTCTTAGTTAGATATAATGCAGTAACAATACCAAAAGGTGGAATTACACAGGTAGATAACAATGCAGTGAAAGCAATGTAGCACATATGGCAAACACACTATACTATTGTGTAACCCACAATCCTGTTCCCTTATTAAACCATCTTCTTGAATCACTGCATCATAATATGGTCCTATTGCCTTTTGTAAAAATGCCCTCCAGAACAATTCTGTTTTATGTAGTTTATGGAATGCCAAAAGTGCCAGGGCCTTCCTGATAGTTTCAGGCAAGCCATTCTACAAGGTGGAGGCCACAACAAAGAATGTACATGTATGTTGTTGATATCATTCATTTACCAATGAACAAAGCTGTTGTGGCGAGGAATAGGGGAAAAGGTGGTCCTGCAGATATAAGGGTCCAAGGCCATGAAGGGCTTTTAATGTAAAGGACAATCCCTTAAATTCAGCCCTGTAACTGATGGGCAACCAACAGAGTGACTGCAGAATGGGTGTAATATGCATGCTCCACCTAGCTACTAACAGTAGCTGAACTCTGGCATTTTGTACCATCTGGGGTCACCAAGTTGACTACAAGGGCAGATCTATGTGGACTGCATTATACTACTCTCATCTCTGAGAAGGCGGGAGGGGAGAAGAGGAGGAAAGTCACAGTTACTCTCCCAATAACAACATTTTAGTCACAATTCAGCCTTTACAGTTGTACACTTTGAATCCCATTGTGCATAACAGCTTTGTATTCTCTCCTATAAAAGGGAAATGGTTAGCACACAAAATAAATGAGACATTCCCGCATAAACTTAAGAGTACATCCCCCTTTTAGAATACAGAGTGGGAAGACTAAACACATGCCTCTATTTAAGCCATTCTACTGCAATCTGACAACAGCATGTTTCTATAGTGCACAATAAAACCCAACAACAATAATTATGATTAAAAATCTAAATTCCAGTTATCTGAAGATGGCAAAAACACAGCAGTCCAGTGGATCCACCAGATCTGTTCTGCTAGTAGAGATGCTTTCTTCCAGTGGCAGAGCCTCTTGCATCAGGGAAAGGTAATGACTTTGCTAGTGGACTGAATCTGTGGTACCTAACCCCATAACAATAAATGGCTCTAGTACAGTGATTCTTAATATGTGCTATATGCTCCCCATTCCAGGGCAATTACAAATCCTGGGGGAGCATTAAGAACTTGGGGGGGGGGATTCAGGATTTTAGGAAGCATTTTCTTCCCATTTGCAATGACTTCTGATAGCAAGTGAAAGACAGTTGTTTTACACTACTCACCCTGCCCTGAGGATAAAATACCAGATTTCCCCCCAGGCTCTTAAAAGAGTGGTACACAGCAAAGAGGAGACAACCCTAACTTCAAGGAGTTGAGCAATGGCCATCAGGCATAAAGGTCTCATTGAATGAACAAGATCTTGGGGTACAGGTGGACCATAAGTTAAATATGAGCAGCCAGTGTGATGCGGTGACAAAAAAGGCTAATGCAATCCTGGGCTGTATCAACAGAGGCATAACATCCAAATCACAAGATCTGATAGTCCCACTGTACACTGCATTGGTCAGGCCACACCTGGAGTATCGTGTGCAGTTCTGGAGGCCTCACTTCAAAAAGCATGTAGACAGAATGGAGTGGGTGCAGAGGAGAGTGACGAGGATGATCGGGGGCCTAGAGACCAAGCCCTATGAGGAAAGGCTGAGAGACTTGGGAATGTTCAGTCTGGAGAAGAGGAGGTTGAGGGGGGACATGACTGCTCTCTTGAAATATTTGAAGGGCTGTCACTTAGAGAATGGCAGCAGAGAATAGGACTCACAATAATGGGTTTAGATTAAGGGTGGGAAGGATATTAGGAAAAACTTTTTTACAGTAAGAATTGTGCAACAGTGGAATCAGCTGCCTAAGGAGGTGGTGAGCTCCCCCTTCCTGGCAGTCTTTAAGCAGCGGCTGGACAAACACTGGACAGGGATGCTCTAGGCTGATCCTGCATTGGGCAAGGGTTGGACTAGACACCCTGTATGGCTTCTTCCAACTCTGTGATTCTATGGTATGCCCGAGATCTGTGTATAGTATGTACATGTCATAAAGAAAACTACGAGGTGGCCACTGCTGTAGATCATGGCCTTTGTACGCCTCCGTATGCACAAACTTCTGTCATGCAAACACAATTTAAGAACGCTGTTTTCTCTATACACACAATATTTTTAGTTTAAAAAGCTTTTTAAAAAATGACAACGCACATTGGAGAGATTACCTTTGTAGCGTATCATTAGCTGATGAACCGTTAATTGCTGATCCGGGACGGAATCCTTGACCTTGCAGGAGTCTGTAGCCTGCAGAAGGCCAGCACGCCTCAGGTCTTCCTCTACCTCTTCTGTGGCAGTCCTCAAGTGCCTCTCTTTGGGATTCTTGCCAGGAGTTTTTTTTGCATTACGCATGTATGGACTGCCATGCTCCAAGACATACCTGAAGAAAAGCAGGAAATTAATGCATTGATAAAAGCTGTTTGTAATAATTTCGTTTGGAAATAATTAACTGCTCTATCCCATCATGCATGCACTACATGCACACATAAGCACATACTTGAGCAAAGCGTAGGTTGAATGTAAGCATGTGGGGCAAGGACTGCTGAACTCTCAGAACCAAGAATGGTGGCTGGGATGAACTTCCAGTAGTCAGAGGCAAGATCTAATGCCCTGCATGGCTTCCCTCCCCCCTAGAAAAAAATCTTAAGTTATCCAAAATAGAAAAAAAAGACAAGATAAAGTTAACCAGCCTCTCTTTCTGCAAAATGCTCAGGCACAGAACCCTGGGTAGACTGCTTTGAGTTCTATATGGGGGCTGACAGGGAGACCAAAACGTCCTGGGAAAAGGCCCCTGCCCCCCAATGGAGAGAAGGAGGGAAAGCAGCCTGCTGTGGCTGTCACCCTGTTTGCACCGACAAACCTAGTGCAGGGTGGGAGTTGCTGACTCCCAGGATGTGGGGGCTATGGGCTCGCGGCAGCATAAGAACACAAGAGAACATAAGAGAAGCCATTGTTGGATCAGGCCAATGGCCCATCCAGTCCAACACTCTGTCAACACAGTGGCCAAACATACCAGGTGCCATCAGGAGGTCCAGCAGTGGGGCCAGGACACTAGGAGACCTCCCACTGTTGCCCCCCCCAAAGCACTAAGTACACAGTGCATCACTTGCCCCAGACTGAGAGTCCCTATCTCTACCTTGTGGCTTATAGCCTCTGCTCCATATGCTTATCTAATTCCCTCTTGAAGCTGTCCATGCTTGTAGTCGCCGCCGCCACCTCCTGTGGCAGTGAATTCCATGAGTTAATCACTCTTTAGGTGAAGACAAAGAACTTGCTTCCGACCGGTATCTCTCAATTATCAACATACCTGCATCAGAGTTGGTTCCCCCCTGGTATAGCCCCCAATGCATTTGCGGAATGGACAGGGGCCAATCTAAGCAGGCTGTGCGATCTAGTTCATCAAGGGACCATTATGGATAAACTGTACTTTGACCAGCGCATGAACACGCCGGCACACTGGCACCAATATCTGCAGTTGAAAAATTTAATTGAAACCTTGGCGAGATTAGGCACCTTTCGAAGAGACTTGACAACGATGGAAAAGATTATAAGGAGATACCCATCCCGGTCTAAAGGGACAATGTCTCTCATATATAAGGCATTACTCTCATCAGAAAACAGACCGAAACTCAACTATCAGCTCCGCTGGGAAGAGGATCTCAACCAACATTGGGATGACAACGACTGGGTTTCGATCTGGGCCTCACCGATGAACAACTCCACAATATTTAACTTACGCCTACAGAATTTTAAATTACTCACAAGGTGGTACATGTACCCAACGCAATTAAACAGAATTAATAACAACCTCGATTCCACCTGTTGGAAGAAATGCGGGCAGATGGGCTCCTATATACACTGCTGGTGGGGTTGCCCGGTAATTAGCCACTTCTGGAAGCAGATAACTCTGCGCATCAATGAAATAACAAACCAAAGTATCTCCTTCACACCTGAGGTAATGTTACTGAACAAGTGGGATGAGTCTACGAGAGAAGATAGGAGGAATCTCACGTCGCTATTACTTGCAACGGCCAAACTAACAATAGCGGCAGTTTGGAAATCTCCCAACCCACCCGCGCTGACCCTGTGGCACGATAAGCTTTGGGAGCAGTTTGTCATGGCCAAAATCTTAGACCTAAGCCGAGAAAATCAACCAACTCACCCGGGTACACATACGAAATTTAGTAAGTTTTGGTCGCCAGTGATAAGATACATGGAGAGACATGAAATTCTTCCCACAAATCAAAATTATCACAGGTGGCTGTTCCTATAAAATATTTCCTGTTTTCATGGTCTGCTTAGGTGCCATTCACCAAATGAGTAAGAGGTCACTTTAGGCTCGGCGCCTTATCTACAGCCCTGGTCATGAAGGGTCGGTATGGACACATGACTAACAATAAGTCTCGCCTCTTCAATCACAACAGCTAACTTCCCCTATCACATGAACTCTTGATTTAGATGAGAAAGCTGATAGGTATGGTATGGCCCCTAATCTCTGACCACTGTTGTTAAAGGTCAGGGTAATCACAAGAGAAACTGCTCTTAACTGGAGTAACCCTCGATTGTACACCCCCCGTTGTCCTTACAGCTTGTGTTATGTATATTTGTGCTTGGTATTACTATGTAAAAGAATAAAAATATTAATAAAAAAAAAAAAGAAGTACTTCCTTTTATCTGTTCTAGCCCAACTGCTCAGCAATTTCAATGAGTGCCCACGAGTTCCCCATCTCAGGTGAGGAAAAGGATGCCAGCTCATGATGGTGCTGGTTCCTGCCCATCTTATGTGGGGCTGCCCCAGGTTCAGGATGGCCCCAGCGGCCCACTGGGACTTTCCCCCAGCAGCCTTAATGACCAATCTACCCTTGGCTCCATAGAAGAAACATAGTGAAAGTTCGTTATAAACTATATTATCTAGTAGAACCCAAGTGTACTGGTATTTAACAACACACACACTGAGTTTGCTATACGATGAAGAATCATAGACATCTGTTTTGAAGTAGAAATTGGATTTATACCCTGTCCTTCACTCGGAGTCTCAGAGTGGCTTACAGCCCCTTCTTCTCCCCACAGCAGACACCCTGTGAGGTAGGTGGGGCCGAGAGAGCTCTGAGAGAACTGCTCTGGAGAGAACAGCTCTGAGAGAACTGTGACTGACCCAAGGTCACCCAGATGGCTGCATGTGGAGGAGTGGGGAATCAAACCCGGTTCTCCCAGATTAGAATCCGCTGCTCTTAACCACTACACCAAACTGGCTCTCTTGTGATTCTTTAAAAATCAAAGGTTGGATCCAAAGTTCAACCTTCTGCACAAGGAACTTTCTACCAGCAGTACACGGCTCTTTTGCCAGAGCAAGCCTTTTTGCAGGGTAAGAAGTTTCCACCTTTAGCACAGCAGAACTTCTCCATTCAACCCCAAATTTTTAACACTCATGAAAATGTGAAAGCAGCCTGGAAAGTGTCTGCGAATATATCCATAAAGATGGCTCAAAATAAAGAGCTGGGCAGAACTTCCAAGGGGTCTGTGTGTGACCTTTCAACACCTTGGCATAGCTGCTTGTCTCTCTGCCACATTCACTTCTTGCCTATGTGACTTTGTCTGGCCACAAAGACAAGCCTCTGTTTATTTCATAGAATGATTGACTGATTACATTTATAGCCCGCCCTCCCCGCAAGCAGGCTCAGGGCGGCTCACATTACTTGGCCAATGTACCAAGATTCATATAAAACATTTAAAACCATTTAAACCATCAACAAATTTCAATCAAAGTGCATACAGTAGTTATTAAGGCAAGATGGCGTGACATATAATACCGGGCTCAAAGCCCTCCACTCAACAGTCTCCAGTTCTTTGAGGTGGTGTGGCTCTATCTCAACTGCGGCTGGCCTACGCCACAGATATTAATCGTGGCCATTGATGGTAGTGGTAGGTGGCTCCTAGTTGAAGACCTGGTGGAAGAGCTCCGTCTTGCAGGCCCTGCGGAATTGCGCAAGATCCCGCAGGGCCTTGATCTCCTCCGGGAGCTCATTCCACCAATAAGGAGCCGCCACTGAAAAGGCCATGGCTCTGGTAGCCGTGAGCCTGGCCTCTCTGGGGCCTGGGATAAAAATCAGTGTTGCGCCCCCGACCGTAGTGCTCTCTGGGGTATGTACAAGGAAAGGCAGCCCCTCAGGTATGTTGGACCCTGGCCATACAGGGCTTTAAAGGTAAGTACCAGCACCTTGAAGCGGATTCAGTATGCTAATGGCAGCCAGGGCAGTGCCTTCAGCACCGTTTAGGGAGACACATCAATAGCCTGGCCGCGGGATTCTGCACTAGCTGCAGCCTCTGGATTTGCGACAAGGGCAGCCCCATGTAGAGCGCGTTACAATAGTCTAACCTCAAGGTGACCATCGCATGGATCACTGTAGCCAGGTCGTCGCGATCGAGGAAGGGAGCCAACTGACAAACCAGCCGCAGATGGTAAAAGGCTGACTTAGCAGTGGCTGCTACCTGGGCCTCCACTGCCAAGGAGGGTTCCAGGAGCACTCCCAAACTCCCAACCACTGACACAGCACCACTCCAGTGGTGCCCCATCAAAGGCCAGGAGCAGGAGCCCCAATCCTGAACTGCCCCGAGTCAGGCACAGGACCTCGGTCTTCGCCTAGTTTAGCTTCAGCCGGCTCTGTCTGAGCCAACCAGCCACGGCGTGCAATGCCCGGTCCAAATCTTCCGGTCTGGAGCCCAACTGGCCACCTAACATCAGATAGAGCTGGGTGTCATCAGCATACTGGTGACATCCCAGCCCAAACCTCTGGGCAATCTGGGCAAGGGGGTGCATGTAGATGTTAAAGAGCATCGGGGAAAGCACCGCCCCGAGGCACTCCACACTCAAGCAGGTGCCCCCGGGACTGCTGTTCCCCTATTGCCACCCTTTGTCCCCCACCTTGGAGAAAGGAAACAAGCCACTGCAAGGCAAGCCCCTGTATCCCCACGTCAGTGAGGCGGTGGGCTAGTAGCTGATGGTCGACCATGTCAAACGCGGCCGACAGGTCTAACAACAGCACTGCCGAACCGCCCCGATCCAGATGCCTCCGGAGGTCGTCAGTAAGGGTGACCAGCACTGTCTCCATCCCGCATCCCGGGCGAAAGCTGGACTGGAAGGGATCTAATACTGAAGCGTCATCCAGAAAGCTCTGCAACTGTATCGCCACCACCCTCTCGATTAATTTGCCCAGATAGGGCAAATTGGAAACCGGCCGATAGTTAGCCAATTCGGCCGGATCCAGGGATGGCTGTTCTCTCAGCTCTACAGTTACTTGCTCTCTGCACCCCTTAGCACTCAATGTCACAAACCAAAAAAAATATTTAATACAGTGTGCATGTTTTACACACACAAATTCCCCCCAAAACCCATGGCACTACGTTCCATCAAACATAACTTATACCTTAGATACTTCTCCAATCATAAAAGGTTTCTGCATGTGGAAGAGGAATGTGTATGATTTTCACTGACAAGTGGATCCCCACTTCACTCCTATGCTGATTTTGGGGGTGGGGGTCCATTGATACCCGGGGCATAATTCTGGAGAACGAAGATAGACAGGATTTGCCCCTTTGCATAGCACATAAAAGTAACTGTGTGAAATTTGTATAAAACCACTGTTTACAAAATTAATTCCAGGTGCAATCCTAACTGTAAGCCCTACTGAGAATGGTATAATAGCGCATATAGTTTTATTATCTCATCTTAACATTGGTCAAGGCTACCATTTTGGGCATTATTCTATAACCGTTCAAGACCTAAAACAAACAGGAATTCAAAGAGATGATAGATAAACATTCAAAACTGTGACATAGTTACTTCTGGGATCTCTTACCGAGTCACTGCAATTGCATCTTCCAAAAAAAACTGATCAACAGGGAATGTCCTGCCTAAAAGAGAAAGGAAAGGGTGAACAAAAGTGAAGTGAGAGGATGGCGTCTTTATTTCAGTATAAAAATTATTGATATTTCTATCTATATACTATTTCCGTCTCTGTTAACCAGGAGACAAAGGTTAGCGATGCATTCTGACAAACATTCAAAAGGGATCAATGCAAGTTGAGGCTTGAGCGGCCTCCATTTGCCTCTTTTCCTTTAAAATGCTAGTAACAGAGCAAGAGATCTGATTTCTAGTAGAAAACCAAGTGGAGGTTGAAGGGTTAAACTCCTGACTCTCTTCCACATAGCCCTGAGGCAAACTGAGGCTACACAAGCCTGTAATTTGCCCTTTGTAGATGGACTAAAATGCATGATCTTAATCTGATGTGTTTGAGCCCTGAGAAAACTTGTAAAAGGGATCAGACAAATTCACAGAAATATGATTATCATCAGTCATTAATCATGTAAGCTAAAGGTAGGGTGCAGAAAATCTTGGCACACAGTAGCTGCTGGCACCTAAAAACGGACCTGGCAAATGGCACTTTGGTCACTGCATAGATCAGGAGGCAAAATCTCACCAGCTCTTTTGCAAAAAAAACAAACCCCACACACAAACACACAAATAAACAAAAACCAATGCAGCACTACCAAATTCATTTGAAAGCAGATGGATGGGAAGAAATGACAAAGGAAATTTGCCTCCTCTAGGTCCTGTTATGGAGCTTCCAAGGGCATCTGGCTGGCTAGTGCTGGAAAAAATGATGCTGGACTAGATGGACTTGGCCTAAATCCACAAGGGCTCTCAGAAAGTACAAATATTGATAAAACTGCCTTTGTGTTTCCTCAACTCAGATATGTTTAGGAACTCCTACCAGCAAACATTGCATTGCAAGGATAATGTTATCACATATTCTTTTAATAAGAGTTATTACAGCGAAGGTGAACAACTTGGCAGAAAATACAATCTGCCAAGTGATGGCTAGTGAAATAAAAAGACTGATTTTTTACCTGGTATGTTAACAACTGGACAGGAGTTAAAGTACTGAGAGAAGAGTTCTGCATTCAGAGTTGCGCTCATTAGGATGATACAGAGATCTGGCCTCTGAACCACTATATCTTTCAAAACCAGCAACAAGAAGTCACTAAAAAAAAAAACCAGGCAGAACAGCTCAGAGTTTGCTGACTTGTAATTTTTCTCCCCTTCCCCACACCCTCTTTATTTCTGCTCCACATCATCACCACTGATAATGTCAAGGAAGGAACCATACAGAATCTGAGGCCATGGGGGGGAGGGGGAAACCACACTTTTAGATTGTTTCCTTGTTACCTGTTACTTAACACAGTTATAACTACAGCTTTCAGAAATCTCATATATGGGAGCCTGTATTGCCTAGATCAATAAAGATATTAGAATCTGGAACATAAAGAACCCCTTCATTTGAATAATGTGACATATAATAAGACAGCTATCAAGACTCTAATCCTCAAAGTAGCAAAACAAATTTTGCAGCATGCAGGATTGTTCTGAAAGCGGGTAATGTGCAAGCAATGGTCACACATGCTCCAAAGAAATCCCTTGCCTTTTTCATTATTAGGCTAGGAATGCTCACTAGATCATGAAACCAGTCAGCAATGGGGTTACCAGGGACAATGCTGTCCCTTCAAAATGTTCAAGGCACCTCCTCCTGTCCAGCTGTCAGGCCAGTTCCCTTCAATCGCCTGCTCTGCCTGCTGCACTGAGGTGAACTTGTCACAGCAGGAAGGACAGAGAGGCATAGAATTCTTGGCACTCTCTCTCAGCGCCCAAGATTTTCCAAAGGAATCTCTAGCAATTCCATCAGGTTATTGTTCCACCCTTTCATTACTGTCATATGAATTAGTTTTGCATATCATGGCAACAAAAATAAAGGGCTCACTGTGCAACTCTAAGCAAAATTAATACCTTTCCATGGAACGCTGTTTGGGACTATAGGAACAGTTACCTTTCTTCTGTCCTCTCATGTACCTCATCGACAATAACATGAGTGATTCCTTGTAAAGTCAGGTCCCCTTCCAGTCTTCTCAGAAGCACTCCAGCAGTACAGTACAACAATCGGGTAGCTGGAGACTTGAAGAAATAAAGAAGAAGACAATATATTTGTTTCCACTATAGTTTGAATTACATTATTGCCCTATGGGCATCAGATTCATTCACACAAATTGGGATTTTGGTTGTTTGTTTACACACACTACATGTTCACGGAATTAGATATCTGGCCTGGCTCTCCAAGAAGTTCAGCTTTCATTTTTTAAAAAAGCATTTTTCTAGATGTTATGGATGCAGAAATAAACATGAAAACCAATGGCCATAGTTTTGTCAGTAGAGAAGCTGAGAACTTCGACCGTGCTTTGCAACTTGCTCCTTTTCCCTTTCCAGCAACTGGTAGCAACAAAAAGTTATACCAAGAACAGTGAAAGGCACAGTTAAAAGTTGAGACACAGACCTATTTGGAAATAAATTGCTGTAAGAGTCTGGAAAAAAAATTACAGCTAATATCTGAAAGATCCAGCAGGAAATATCATACTTTGCCAGCTGGAGAGCTAGTCAATAACAATATTGGGTAACACCCATGATGCATAGTAATGTTAGCTGGCATGCATGATGCCACTGAGATATAAACATATCATTAAATAAAAACAAACCTTGATGCTTTCTAGCCGGATCTGGTACCCAACTGTGACTCCAACTCTTCCTCGCTCCTTGGCTACTCGTTCAGCCACAGAAATGGCAGAGATCCTCCGAGGCTGGGTGCAGATGATGTTGGCTACCTTACTGGGAGGTCCTTCTAATGAGGAATCCAGGATAAACTGAGGAACCTGAGTGGTCTTTCCACATCTACATGAAAAAAAATGTAAAACATTTTAAAAATTCCACACCTACATTTAAAAAAGCAAACTATATTTTCTGCTAAGCAACATAACTAAAGATGGCTATAAATCAGCCTGCTTCCCCAAACCTGGGGAAGTTTATTGATTTGCAAATACTCTGCTTTTTTAAGTGGGTCACCATACCAGAAAGGTGACAAGTTCCCCTCAGTGCACCATACCATACCATACCACTGCTCTCTTTATCCCTTTACAATCAGTTTGATCTGCAGCAGTCATCAGGTGATGTCACTTACCTTGATGCCATGAAAACCTTCAACTGCCCATTTCTACATATTAAAGCTCTATTAAAGTGAAAGGACATTTTTTTGCCTGGTCAGTGGGCAATTTGACACTTGACTATAGAGTATTACTCAGAAATCTTTTTGGCAGCAGACAGTTGATCAGATATCACGTCCACAGCACACATGTCATCTAGCAGGCATCATACAAAACTAGGGTCATCTTGTCAAAAGCAGCCCAGCTCAGAACTCTGAAGTGGGAGGGGCCTGAAGTCACATAGGAAACAAAGAACGCTGTGCTGGCTGGGCTGTTCTGTACCTCCAGTTATCCGTACTATCCAGGTGAATCTACCTCTTCCCCTTCCCAACAGCTAGAGTAGATTTGCTGACAAGAGAGAATCGGGGACAAGATAAAAGAAAAAGATTGTCCAACCTCTCCTGTCAGCATGAACAAGATCCTCCCACTTTTCTTGCCTGTGAGGAGCAAGCTGTAGAATGAGGTTCCTTTTCACACTGTTGGTGTTTGAGTTCTCCAGTTCTTAGAATACGGCTCATACTCTTACCCAGTCATACCGCTAACAACCAAGACTTGATTTTTGTTCAGCAGGGGAAGAATGGTTGTCCTCTCCTCCCATGCAGGAAGTTTCTGCCTTTCTTGCAACATGGCCTGGTAGTGCCTAGAAGACTGATAAATATAAACAAAAGGTCAAGAGCAGCCATTCACAGCTCCTAATTCATTGGGTTGTATCCTACCCCTCTGCTAAGCTATGGGCAGCACTTTCTGTCGGCTTGGTTGTGCCCTGCGAATGCCAGAGGCTCCTCTGCTGACAGGTGTCCCTCATGCTGACACAAGAGGCCAAGTTTAGCTGAGCTGGTAGGATACAACCCACTATCAATGATTTTTTTTTTACTGTAAACAAAAATTTACAGCCCTACAAGTAGCAAGCCCTGACCCGGATAGCCCAGGCTACCCCGATCTTGTCAGACCTCAGAAGCTAAGCAGAAGCTAAGCAGAAGTCAGCCCAGGTTAGCATTTGGATGGGAGACCACCAAGGAACACCAAGGTCGCCATACAGGCGGCAGGCAATGGCAATAATGAGTATAAACTATGGGTGGAAAGGTACTGGCTAGATATTAAGATGTTTTTCACACTAATTCAGCAGTGGAATCAGCGGCCTAGGGAGATGGTTATCTCCCCCTCACTGGCAGTCTTCAAGCAGTGACTGATGTCAGGGATGCTCTAGCCTGATCTAGGCTGCATTGAGCAAGGGGTTGGACAGAGGGTCTGTATGACCCCTTCCAACTCTTATGATTCTAAACCACCCCTTGCCTTGAAAACCCTACAGGGTTGCCATAAGTCAGCTGCAGCTTGAAAACAACAACTAAAGAGCAAAAAGATAGCTTATGAAGCACTTTTTAAGCATAATTTCTCAAGGAGCTCACAAGTAAGAGAGACTGCATGGTTACAGTCCAGCCGCAGAGCGCCACAAGAGCTCTGAGCCTCAGTTACCTTCTCTGAAGACCTTTAGATAGGCTGTCAACATCTGACCATGCCAGTTGTAAAATACAGGAGTTCAAAAACATGGGACTCTACCTTATGAAGAAAAGATCAGTGACTTGTGATGCTATTCAAGCCTTTTAAAAATATTATCTGCAGATTAACAAGAAGGGTTATATACATATGTCTGCTTGCTCAAAGACCCACACTCTGGATGGCTTAAAGATTACTTTCTAGGAAACTGGAAAATAGATGTATGTGCTATTGATTCCAGATTAATTTTACAGAGGACTTGAATGCCTTAAATTTAAATATGGGAAGTAGCTCTTCAATAAACTGAGGATTTATAAAAGGCAAAATGTTAGCTATCAGAGGTTCACCTTTATTAGTAGAACCTCAGTTTTAGCTCTCCATTTCTCCTAGCAGACATTTGTTCAACTATTACACATAAGAACAACTTATTGTTTTTGACAGATAACCTTATTTGAAAATAACTTCTTGAATAGTATTTATTTTCCTTTCATCTTCTATTTTAACTACTAAAAGATATACCTTCTTTAAGCTGAATTGTTTGCAAATTTTAGCATTCTCTTTGTCAGTGGATTTTGCTTGAGTACTGTACTTTCTCAGGTCCTTTTTGAAGTTCACATAACTCTCCCTCTCTACATGAACAGTCTGTAGTTCCTCGCTTTCTTCTTCTTCTTCTTCCAACACTAATTCTTTTGCAGCTTAAAACAGAAAAAAGAAATTCATTCTTCAGCTACATATGCCAAATGTCCTAGCGTTGTTCTCTTTCTTGTCAAAGTTCACCGCAGAACAAGGCAACTCTTTTGTTTCCTCTTTTTGCATTGCACCAATTGTTTTGAAATTTACTTCACTTGGACACAATATTGTGAGTAAACATTTTATTTGACTGACTTCATTTATACTCCAACTTCCCCCCCCCCAAAAGGAACCCAGAGCAGCTTATATTGTTCTCTTTTCCTCCATTTTATCTTCACAACAAACTTGTGAGGTAGATAGGGTTGCCAACTCTGGGTTGGGAAACACCTGGAGATTTTGGTGGTGGAGCCTGAGTAGGGAGAGGCTTGGGGAGGGGCTTCAATGGGGTATAATTCCATAGAGTCCACCTTCCAAAGCGGCCATTTTCTCCAGGTGAACTGATTTCTATCACCTGGAGATCAGTTGTAATAGAGGGAGATCTCCAGCCACCACCTGGA
Organism: Gekko japonicus; assembly: GCF_001447785.1. Taxonomy (NCBI): domain Eukaryota; kingdom Metazoa; phylum Chordata; class Lepidosauria; order Squamata; family Gekkonidae; genus Gekko; species Gekko japonicus. The sequence goes on along the minus strand of NW_015170321.1, from coordinate 345,744 downwards.
GGCTGGCAACCCTAGAGGTAGGTTAAGCTGAGAGTATATTACAGGCCAAAAGGTCACCCAGAAACTTCCATGGCAATGTAGAGACTCGAACCTGGGTCTCCCAAATCCTAGTCCAACACTCAAACTACTACACCAAACTGGCATATAACACCACATGGCTACCAAGGATGGGTCCAGTCCAAAGTTAGGCAAGTCCTATGGTTCACATTGTTTACAGTATCAAGGTGATTAAGCAAAGTTAAATGCCATGTTAGGAAGAAGTTGCTCCTAACTTTTCTGCATTGCAAAAATGGAGGAAGGGGGAATAAGCTGCTTTGGTGCCCCATTGGGGAGAAAGGCCAGGTGTAAATATCTTATTAATTATTTAATTAATCAATCCAAACGGTCTTTATTATCAGTTAAAGGCTTCCAAAATGTAGAAATGATAGAGAAAGCTACCATACTAGTACAAAACTCAGATTTATCAGTATTATGGTTGGGGGTGGGTGGGAGTCAAGCTTTCATCATCACAAGCAAATGTTTAGTAAGGGTTTTGGTTCTGTATTCCTCCACAGAAACGAGAGGTCCTCTGTGGCAGCAGCTATAAGCCATGATGATTTTAGTACCCTGATTATACCTGTTTTTTCCTCCTTTTTATCATGTACCAATTTGACATTACTATTTAAATGATCAACTGAACAATACACAAGCCATTTCAGTTATCGCACAATTTTCTTTTGTTGTCTCCATGACAAAAGTTTATCTGAAAATAGATGACAACTAGAATTAGGAACAGAATAAAGAGCCTTTGTGGCCAAAGGACAAAGCAATGGATTTACAGTACAAACCAAGCCGAGTTACACCCTCCTAAGCCCATTGCCTTCAATAGGTCTAGAAAGGTGAAATTCTGCTAGTCATCCTAAAGAACCTCATTTCAGCTGCAAATTCCACCACCTTGGAAAATTCTGTTTATCTCAACTTTCCATAAACTGGAAGATGTGACCGTATGCACCCAAGTGAGTAAGAATGAAGCACCCTGATTTAGTACTTTTTCCATAAATGGCGGGGGAGGGATGCAGATACAAGCCTTTCCATTCATTTGAATGGAGGGGATGACTCCATATTCATGTGCAGAAGGTTGCTCACATGAAAGCTGTCTCAACAGGAAAAGTTACTTTAAGCTTTATTAACAGCCATGGCTTGTACCTTATAATACAATTCATTATTTTGCAAGTATTCTTCACCTCTTTTCTGGCCAGGCTTACCAAGTGGCGGCGGGGGATCCGCATGTCTTTACAGGATCCCTGCCGCGGGGACAGTGATACGCGTTGCACCGCCGTCGCCAGGATGTGACGCTACGCGTCGCTCTGGCAACGGGGCTGTTTGGAGTCCCGTTGCCAGAGCGATGCATAGCGTCACATCCTGGCGACAGCGGGTGCAACGCGTATCGCCGTCCCCGTGGCAGGGATCCTGTAAAGACATGCAGATCCCTCGCCGCCACTTGGTAAGCCTATTTCTGGCCCTTCCCTTCCAACCTTTATTCTGATTGCTCCCATATTCACCCACTTACATTTGCATTCACTCACACTCAAAGCAAAACAAGCCTTCTGTTATGCCCTCCTCCCTCTTGTGCCAGCAGAAAAGTTGGTATGCTCTCCTGAATATCCTCGATCAGACTGACTTTTTTCATCTTTGACGGAACTGTGTGGCAGAAAGTTTTGCAATTCACCCTCTTTAAAGCAACCTGTAAGATTCTATATGATCAGTGATTAATATCTACTTGAGGACAAGTCTGAACTGAATTAAGAAGAGGATCATGGCATTTTGTATCTAAAAGGTATCCTTTTACGTAATATTGGAATCTATAACTTGCTGTGTCTGTGGCTATAATATATGTAAGCGCAATCAACCATGACTGTATTCAGTGAGAAATCTTAGTTCGGCAGAACTATAAACTACATAGCCTTGCATCTTGACAGTAACTTCCATGGATCCAACAACAGGTGTGTAAATGCCAAGTCAACACTACTGCATAAAACAGTATTCAGCTATCTCCTTATTTCCTCCCTACATTCCTCCCTAAGCTGCATTGTAAGGGGACTGCCTGCTCACACAAACACTCCATGTATGCACTGGAGCACAAGCAGGGCCCTGAATTTGGGAACAGATCCCAGGCACTCATACATGGACATCTCTTTCAGAAGGGATTTTACAGCATTCTACCTACCTTCAGAATTCTGATATGCAACACATGAGCTACTTGGAAGTGCTCGCTTATTACCATCTGCTGGTGCTCTTGCTGAGGATGTCATCAACAGAGGCAGAGGAGGGACACTGTATCTGTGGGAAGTCTTAGCAAGCAATTTTGTTACTTCAGCTTCATCCTCTAAGCATGTTATTAAAGCATAAACAACAGGTTCATTAGACTCAGAAGCCATCAAGGCCTTTTCATACAGGAATTCAGCAATGTGCAGCCGACAAGCCAGAGGCAAGTTCTCATTAGTAGAATAGAATGCTACAAGGGGTGGCTGGTAGGGATATTTGTTACCCTCAGGAAATCTTATTTCAAGTTCATACACAGGAGTGTTCAGTCTGAGATGAGCATCTTCTTTAAGGCTCAGAAGCCCTTGTTGCTGATGAGGACTTCCATGCTTGAATTTGCATTTTGATCCAAACCTGCAGTCTCCTCGGAGGTAATGTTTACAAACTCCCAAGGAAGCTGGTTTTAGCCCATTGTTGGCGTTGCTATTCTTTTGCTTTGACTCACTGAGAATGTCTGTGAGGTACGCCAGGTCTAACGCAACTGTCCAAACTCTGTTTCGAATTCTTTCCACAAATTTGTCTCCGCAGATGGAACAGAGGGCAAAAGCCTCTTCCTGTCTTTGTTCCAAACAGTTTTCAGTACTAGCCTGTGCAGCACTTTCGGTGATCTGCATCCTCTGCCCAAACCTTTCCAAGAAGCACTGCAACAGCAAGTGCTCCAGTGATGCCCCGATGTTACCGTTATAGGTCTGCAGCACTGCTCGGCATCGCTCGCCATTAAAGCCATACCTAAAAGAAGAAGAAAAAAGGTAAACATGCATTCCAAAACAGTAAGAACCTACCTTATATTTTAAAGGATGCCTGCAGTTAACCTGAGACGAGAAATAAGAGAGCGCACCAAGTGGTTTCTGCAGTTCAAATAATACATACAACTTGGACTATTTGTACAAACTTGCTTTCCATATACAGATGATACCATTTGCATAACTGTTCTGTTTTTTGGGGGGGCTGCTTTCAGAACATGGAGTTTTACATTTCATGAGTGTTCTGAGGAGAAAGGAAATGGACTGACATACCTGGAAAGGGTAAAAGGCTTGCAAAAGCAAGGAAAGATGGAGGCTATATGAAATGACTGACAAGTGGATTAAAGTAGGAAGCCTTCTATCCTCTTACCCCACTTCAAAGCTCTACTAACACTGAGAGCTTTCACCTTAACCCCACTTTCTGACTAATGTGTTGTATTGTATTTATTGAAAAATCATCACCTGGAAAGTTTGTTCACAGCAAAAGAAGACACTTCAGTATCTGAAATGTAATTCACAGGTTGTTGAAAAGAAGCACTTGTGGTAGTTTTAGAAACAGTCTGGTTTTCTGGACAACACTGCTCATCATTCAAGTAATCTGGATCATCACAATCATCTCCCTCTGATACCGGTACTCTGAAAGAGAAAACAAGAATGTCATTTAAAACTAATGGTTCTATGGCTAAAGTCTGGGATTTGTGCTATTTATTTTACTCTGCATAATTAATGAGTCGGGGGGGAAAGCCAAAATGATCACAAGGCTGGACCACCCATCTTACAGAAAAGCCCAAAGATTTGAGATTTTCTTAATTTGGAAGGGAAATGAATGTAGGGTGGGCATGATAAAGTGCTGTATGAGATAGTGTAGACATCACTTTTTCTTCTTCTCCCATAATTCAGGGTTCAGCCAATCAAGTTCATTTGCAGACAAAAAAAAAACAATTTCTTTATGCTGTGCAGATTTAACTTAATGAAATGCACTGTCAGAAGGTGCAGCACTGGCTACTAGCTTAGATAGGATCAGACAAATACATGGAGCTCCCACTCAACCAGATGCCCCTTTTGATACATCTGCACTGGCATTTGGATGAAGAGAAACTAGAGAAGGTAGGAATATGCTTCCTTTAACAGGAGTGACTGCCTCATCCACATGCTTCCTTTTGATGCCATAAAGGGAGCAAAGGAAATGCTACAATACACTAAGTACCAATTTTACTTGCACAACACACACATCGATGTAGGCAGCAAGCATAGTTTAAAATGCCAATTTATATTTGCTTGGGAGGCCTGGTCGGGCCAGGGTTGTGCACATAAAGCAATGCATATCTTACACATTTGTTCTGGGAAACCCTGGAGTATTTGCAGCAACAATGTTTGCCACACTAAGACCCCGGCCACACGGGCCGGATATTGCGGGGGGGAGGCGTGGCTAATTGCCCCAGCGCAGTTTGATCCGCGATTATGCAATCAGATGCGCCGGCGGCACACCACGGGTCCTTCCCTCGGCGCCAGCGGGTAAACGAGGGACCGGAGGGGAATGCTGCGCGCCGGTGCAATCACACCCGTGGCAAACGTTTACTAGTACCTTGGAGGTACTAGTTTTTTAACGCACATTGTCGGCGGTAAGCCACGGGTGCACTCCACTTCCCAGATGTTGGGATGTGATCGCGCCCGGATAATCCGCCCACCATCTGTGCCTCTCCCGCGGCAACTTTGCCGTGTGACCGGAGCCCATATATGGAGTCATCCTTACATAAGTAAATAACTAGTTTCTTTCTCCAGAAACACTACAAGGCCACATAAGACAGCAGGTATAAAATTCAACTTAATAGATAAAATTACTATGCATTTTCATTATTAAATCATACCACTACCCACGACCAAAGTTAAAGACTTTTTGTGTTCAATAGCCTAGATCTGAAACATGTAATGAGATCTGTTCTATGGAAGAACAGCATTTTTTTGTTTTGTTTCTTTAAAAACCAACTCTGAACCAGCAGGGAGGTCTTGTCCTTGAAGCTCACGAAGAAGTTCTTTCACCCTCTTCTGATTCTCCGAAGTCATATGCAGAGTCTGAAGAGGCATCTTGGCTTTGGATCCAGCTCTGGTCTGTCCACTTCCTTTGTTAACAAAGCTTGGTCCACTAAAAAAAAAAAAATCAAAGCAAAACATTATACTTTCAAATGCATTAATGCAACAGAAAATAAATGCATTCACACATACTCCAAGTCAGTTAGTTAAAGCAGTGCACTATTGGATTGAATCAATCTGTCTTTTGACAGTGGCCAATTAACAGCATCAGGAATGTTCATAAGCAGGTTATAGTGGAAAGTTCCATATTCTTTTGCTACAGAATTTCCAGAAAGACACACTGAATCAATAAGACTCAATCTGTACAGGGGCTGAGCAGAACCCCCATAACAATCATAATCAGTCCAAAGATCAGTACAGATGAGAGCCACAGTGGGATTTTTAGATAATTTTAGATAAGATTATTTTTTCCTTTTCAACTCAGCTTTCATCAATTAAAATCTTTCTTTCCCTTATAATATATTGGGTTTCCTATCTGGTTAATAAATTCCACTAGCACATATTATGATTCTCTGTCCTGTGATGAGATACTTGGCATGACTATCACTAGCAGAAGTCATTCTTTGTCCCCAGTATCTAGTATTCAGCATACTGCCTTCAAAAGTGGAGATGTATTGCTGGCTAGTGTGGCAAGTAGCTACTAACAAACACATCCCTCCAAGAAAGACACCATCCCAGATTCAGTAGATGAGAACAAACAAGTTAAGTGAGCAGTCTGCTGTCAATAAGCCCTTCAGTGTGCATCTTTATGAGGTTTCTACTAAACAAACAAGGTGTTGCGGCTGAACACTTACTTGGGCCATTCCACTTCATTGAATCTGGTTGTTTAAAAAAAAATTCAGAAACATTAGATTTTACTGACCTGTTTTTTGCTGTACTAGAAACACTAAAGTCATCACCAAAATCATCCCAAAATTTGTCTGAGCCTTTTTTACTTCCAGTGGCTTGATGTTTGCTTGAAGGTCTACCACCACCTTTTCCAGTCCTCTCCTCCTCCTTGCCTGTTGATATTCAGTGAAAGCTATAGCCAGTTGAACTAGAATGACCCAGTTGTCTTCTAACAGGTAACAATTCTCCTCCTCCTCCTCCTCCTCCTCTCCCTTGTCTTCCACCTCCTCTGTTGGGTTTTCCTCTTCTCTTCCCTGATGAACTCATTTTCTACCACTAAAGAGAAAGAGAATACAAGTAAAGAGAAATAAATTACAAACAGCAAAGTACAGCATTAGATTAACATCCTGCTATATGTAGCCAAAATACAGAAAAGGTAACAAATATTTCTGTTACTTAGCATTGGTCCAAGACATCAACCAGCTTTTTGCCTCCCCAACTAACCTGTACCAGTGACATCCTCTCTGTATCCTATTACCTATGTCTTTATACTCAGCAACATTTCATCTGTATCCCCACAATCCACTGTGAGAATACAACAAACGAAGATAAAACACCAATTATCCCATTCCAACCTTAAGGGACATTCTACAAGATATACTATATTGGTCTGTTGTTGAAACTAAAATGACAAAGATCTGTGATATTTAATATATTACTTTGTTGTGGCTTGTGTTTTTGTTGGCAATAGCCTACTTCATCAGTTGCATGAAGTGAAGTTGGTTTAAATCGCATACACACATATGTATGCGCTACTTTTGCACAGCAGCTAATAATACAGGAGTTGGAATCCCTTTTCTATTCTCACCACATATATAAACTTAATTATGTTGCCTTAGTTAAGCTATTGTAGCTCAGGCTCAACCCACAGCTGGAACACAGGGGTACTGATACCGGACAACAAGCATATAAGATTGTTGTAAGACTGCTGTGATACAGATAGTACATGGGACAATTAGGGAAAGGACAATTATAAAAGTTACAACAACCAAGTGGGGAGAATTACAATGGAAGAAAACATACTGCTTTTTCAAAAGCAAAACGGCTCATGATGCAAAAACATCACATTCCGATTTACTACCAGTTTTTCTTTGTATCCAAACTTGACACCATAATCCTCAGTAGTCCACTAACATAGTTGTAACTTCCCTAATAAACATATGAAGCGGCTCTATACTAAGACGAACTTGAGGGTTCACAATCTACTCAGACTAATTCTGCAATGCTTTGGGGCAGAGGTCTTCTCCAGCTCCACTACCTGGGATTTAAAAGGGGGGGTGGGAAAGCAACAGACAGGAGATGTCAGGGATTAACCTAGCTGGTAGTATTTTCTGCCGGAAAAGCACAGACTCTAACGCTGAACAACTTCCATATCCAATCACATGACACCCCCTCGCCGCTAATGGCACATTAACTTTGCCGACCCCACCCCATAAATCTTAAAGATACCTCAAGCGCATGCCGCCATCCCCAATTAGTGCGATCCCGGTAAACTGTCAGGACCGGCTTTCCGTTCGTTCCCCTCGACCAGACACCCGGAAGTGAAACCTATTTCTCGTCTGCTTCCGGGGACACTGATAAGTAGGTCTCCATGGCAACCGCAAGCGCATCCTTCTGAGCTGAGTTTTGTAGGGAGTTTGTTTTGTGGCAGAGGGTGTTTTCTTTCAAAGCGAAGGGATTTCCCTGGAGGCAGCAAGCAAGAAGCTTATTTCCCAGATAGCTGGACTTCCGTAGATCTGCAAACTGGCTGCAACCCATACCATGAATAATAAAGGTACAAGTACAATGCAGGATGTGGCCCTCGGCCTTTTCTGTTTCTCAGTTTGAGAGATGGTTCTGTTGTCAGGATGAGCAGGCATGTATTTAGGCACTGGCTTATACTGGTCTTTTGGGGTGGGGGTGAACCTGTTTAGCAACAATCCCAAAAACTGTTGGAGGCTACTTTTGTTCCAGAAAGGTACATTCTTCCACCTGTGGGGTCAAAATTCATATCAAAAATATCTGAATCCTGAACAGGTCTCCCTTCCCAAAGCTCATCACAGATCCACACCCAGGTAAGCATATGCTAACCAAAGTCCTTTACCACCCACACAACCCTCAGATCCGCACACCTTGATCCATGTTGTGGTGAATCATCTCCATGCACCAGCTCTGAGGGTTTTTGGGGCCCCCCCCCCCCCCAAGCCTCCCACTGCCATTGTGGAGACCATCAGAGGGAGAGGAGGCCACAACCAGGCACTCCCTCCAGGATGCCTGGATTCAGCACGATTTGTAAAATAATGCACACTACTCTCAGACTTTCATTATGTCCTTCAATCTTTGCAGCTGAGGATAGGACAAGTGGGTTTCCCAGTGCTGCAGGTGCTTTATCTGCTTTCAACATTTTAGCATTCTCAGTCTATCCCAATTACAGTAACAGGAGTGGTTACAGCACAGCATGCAAAAAGAGGAAATACCCAGTTGGAAACATGAGACAGTCATAATGCCACATTTTTAAAAATGTATATTTTAGTACTCCATATGAATTATTTGGAAATAACTAACACACAAATGGAACAACCTGGTATGATGGACCTCTACTTCCTCTTCTCTGTGAGGCAGATATTCCAGCCAAAACACTGTTCCCCAATCTGTCTGAACAGCCTCTTAGTAGCATGTTTCTATTATAGAAATACTAGAAATAAGGCCCGTTGTGGAAATAAATACAACGAGATCTAGAAAGAGGCTCTGGGAGAGTGCTCTGGCTTTGGGCAAACAGTGTCAGTCTGCTTTTAAAACATGAACCTGGGACCTGCACACCACCAGAATACAGCAGGTTCCATATGCAACTGACATTCCAACTGCCTTGCGGGGGGGGGAGTTTGTGGTGTGGAATGGAGTGAAGTCCAATCAGCTTCCATATGCAAAAGACCAGGTTGTCGCAGCAGTTGTGGTGTGGGCGGGACCCGGGCTTTGCCTTCTGATTAGTGGTGATATATGCTGAGGAGCAGTGCCATCAGCCATACACTAAGGGAGTGCATTTTAGAATTAGAACTTTGGCACCCACTATTCAATTATATATAAGGAGAGATAACTTTCTGTGTGTCCCACCCTGTGATAGAGAAGTTATTCGGCTTTTTGCCCATGCCAGAGATTTATTGTAACTCAGCAGGAGCCCTTTTATAAAACCCTTTTGAAATGGCACTTGACACAAAGTTCAAACAAAAAGGTTCATTTTATTAAACAGGCACAGTTGAATTAGGAATAGGACGGGATGAGAAGCTGAGGTAACTGCTGTTGATTATACAAATCAGAATATTTTGAACAAGCAACAGAGTATGATTGAAGCTTATATTCTTAGAGACTCAGTTCTTAACTGTAAGAGGTTTGTTTGTCTTGGAGATTTCTTTCAGCAACAATGTGTCTTAATAAAGTTTCATAAAACTATTTTTGTTTCTTGGAAGTTAGTACTTTCTTCCTGTATTTGAATACTTCCCTTGTGGGATTATAACTTTCCCTTTTTCACTCTTGAGGAGTCTAAGACTCCTTTTCGCACAAACCAGGGGTCACTTCTGAATTGAACCCTCCTCTTTCTAGGGGCAATAATCCTTTTCTGTTTGGCTAGACTGGCAATTTCCAGCCTCCTATCCAGTCCCTTCTGTCAAACCTAAACTCCAGTTCTAGAGACTGAATAAATGGAGTTCAGCTAGGGCTTGTTCTGATTTTTGAACTTTTCCTCAATTATGTTAGTACACAATCACGGTAAGGAGTTGTGTCCCTTCACTTCTCAAGTGACTTATCTGTTTCCCTCAGACCAACACACACACTCCTCCTGACTGGCAACTGGCAAGCTAAAGTCCAAACCACAACTGACTCACTCTGACAAGACTGACAAGACTTTTAAAAACTCTCCTCAGCTGGCACTGACCAGTCAGAGAGAAGGGGGTGCATGCAGGCAGCAGCCTGTCAATCGAACTGCTTTACGGTGAGATATTAACCTCTAATCTCCCAGCTCTCTACTTTAAGAACATAAGAACATAAGAGACGCCAATGTTGGATCAGGCCAAAGGCCCATCCAGTCCAACACTCTGTGTCACACAGTGGCCAGAAATACCAGTGCCATCAGGAGGTCCAGCAGTGGGGCCAGGACATTAGAAGCCCTCCCACTGTTGACCCCCCCCCAAGCACCAAGAAGACAGAGCATCACTTGCCCCAGAGCCCCTAGCTATACCTTGTGGCTAATAGCCACTGATGGACCTCTGCTCCATATGCTTATCTAATTCCCTTTTGAAGCCGTCCATGCTTGTAGCACCCACCACTTCCTGTGGCAGTGAATTCCATGTGTTAATCACTCTTTGGGTGAAGAAGTACTTCCTTTTATCCGTTCTAACCCGACCGCTCTGCAGTTTCATGGAGTGCCCACGAGTTCTTGTATTGTGAGAAAGGGAGAAAAGTACCTCTTTCTTTACCTGCTCTTTCCCATGCATAATCTTATAAACCTCGATCATGTCACCCCTCAGTCGTCTTTTCTCCAAGCTAAAGAGCCCTAAGCGCTTTAACCTTTCCTCATAGGGAAAGTGTTCCAACCCTTTTATCATTCGAGTTGCCCTTTTCTGCACTTTTTCCAAAGCTATAATATCCTTTTTAAGGTGTGGTGCCCAGAACTGCACACAGTATTCCAAATGAGGTCTCACCATTGATTTATATAGGGGCATTATTATATTGGCTGATCTGTTTTCAATACCCTTCCTAATAATCCCCAGCATAGCATTGGCCTTCTTTATTGCAGTCACACACTGTCTCGACATTTTCAGTGAGTTATCCACTACAACTCCAAGATCTCTCTCTTGCTCAGTCTCTGCCAGTTCAGACCCCATCAATGTGTATTTATATTTAGGATTTTTGGCTCCAATGTGCATCACCTTGCACTTGGCCACATTGAACCCCATTTGCCATGTTGACGCCCACTCGCCCATCCTTGACAGATCCCCTTGGAGTGCCTCACAATCCTCACTGGTTTTCACCACCCTGAACAACTTTGTATCATCCGCAAATTTAGCCACTTCACTGCTTACTCCCATCTCCAAATCATTAATGAACAAGTTAAAAAGCAGTGGACCAAGTACTGATCCCTGCGGTACCCCACTGCTTACCACCCTCCACTGAGAAAATTGCCCACCTACACTCACTCTCTGTTTTCTATGAACTAGCCAGTTTTTGATCCATAAAAGGACTTGTCCTTCTATCCCATGATTTTTGAGCTTACTTAGGAGCCTTTGATGAGGAACTTTATCAAAAGCTTTCTGGAAGTCAAGGTAAATAATATCTATTGGATCCCCCTTGTCCACATGTTTGTTCACCCCCTCAAAGAACACTAACAGGTTAGTGAGACAAGATCTTCCCTTACAGAAACCGTGCTGAGTCTGCCTCAATAGGTTTTGTTCATCTATGTGCCTACTAATTCTTTCCTTAATAATGGTTTCCACCAATTTACCCGGTATCGACGTCAGACTGACTGGCCTGTAATTTCCCGGATCTCCTCTGGAACCCTTTTTAAAGATGGGAGTGACATTAGCTACCTTCCAATCCTCAGGAATGGAGGCAGATTTTAAGGAAAGATTACATATCTTTGTCAGGAGATCTACAAGTTCACATTTGAGTTCTTTCAGAACTCTCGGATGTATGCCATCTGGGCCTGGTGATTTTTCAGTTTTTAAGTTGTCTATCAGTTTTAGGACCTCCTCTCTCGTCACCTCAATCTGACTCAGGTCTTTCAACACCCCTCCTGAAATCAGTGGTTCTGGAGTGGGCAAGCACTTCTCATCTTCCACAGTGAAGACGGAGGCAAAAAATGCATTTAGCTTCTCAGCCATTTCCCTATCATCCTTCAATACTCCTTTTACCCCTTGGTCGTCCAAGGGCCCCACTGCCTCCCTGGCTGGTTTCCTGTTTCTAATGTATTTGAAGAAAGTTTTATTGTTGGTTTTTACGTTTTTTGCTATATGCTCCTCATATTCCCTTTTTGCCTGCCTGACCTCAGACTTGCATTTTATTTGCCATAGCCTGTGTTCCGTTTTATCAGCCTCACTGTGACTAGCTTTCCACTGCTTAAAGGAATTCTTTTTACTTTTTACAGCCTCCATTACTCTGTTTGTTAACCATGCAGGCTTTTTCCTATACCTGTTTGTGCCTTTCCTAACCTGCGGAATATATATTTTTTGAGCTTCTAGGATCGTAGTTTTAAATAGATCCCAAGCTTCCCCAATTGTTTTGACCCTTTCTACTTTTCCTTTCAGTTTCCTCCCCACGTGTCCCCTCATATCAGAGAAATTACCCCTTTTAAAGTTAAAAATGGTTGTGTGAGTCTTTTTGGCCAATTCTCTATTTGTACAAATGATGAACTCAACAACATTATGATCACTGTTTCCAAGCGGTGCAATCACTTTTACATCTCTCACCAGGTCTTGAGTGTTACTTAGGACCAAATCAAGGATCGCCTCTCCCCTGGTAGGTTCCGTGACCATCTGCTCCATAGCACAGTCATTTAGAGTGTCTAGAAACTCAATCTCTTTTTCCCGGCTAGAACACATATTGACCCAATCAATGTGTGGGTAGTTAAAATCACCTATTATTACACAGTGTTTTTGTCTAGTTGCTATCTTTAAGGCATTCATCATTTTATAATCCTCCTCTATCTTTTGATCTGGTGGGCGATAACAAACTCCCAGTGTTAAGTTTCCTTTTGGCCCCCCTATTTCAACCCATAGAACTTCCAGAAGCGAATCCAATTCACTTAGCCTCTCAATCTTTCTAGACTTTATACCCTCTCTGACATACAGAGCTACCCCACCTCCAACCCTTCCCCCCCTATCCTTCCGATATAATATATAACCGGGAATCACTGTGTCCCACTGATTTTCCTCATCCCACCAAGTTTCAGAAATACCCACAATGTCTATTTTTCCCTCCGACACCAAGCACTCCAACTCCCCGATTTTACCTCGGACACTTCTAGCATTTGTATAGAAACAGCTGTAATTTCCCTTACAAGTTAAGCCTGCATCCTTCCTCTTGCTATCTCGAGTCGTTGTCCGGCAGTCCATGTCACCAGCCATGGCCTCTGTGGACAATTTCAATCCACCTCCCTGTAGAAAAGCAACCGGTACCCCCTCACCTCTCTCAGATGAGCCAACCCGAACCAGAGACTTTTCATCTCCTGTCGGCTTTCCCCCAATATTCAGTTTAAAAGCTGCTCTGCCACCTTTTTGATTTTAAGTGCCAGCAGCCTGGTTCCTTCTCGGGACAAGTGGAGACCGTCTCGCCTGTACAGCTCCCTCTTGTTCCAAAAAGTATCCCAGTGCCTAACAAACCTGAACCCTTCCCCCCTACACCATCGTCTCATCCACGCATTGAGACTCCTGATCTGTGCCTGTCTCTCCGGCCCTGCGCGTGGAACAGGTAGCACTTCTGAGAAGGCTACCTTGGAGGTCCTGGACCTAAGTTTCCTGCCCAGCATCCTAAATTTCTCCTCCAGGACCTCACGACTGCATTTCCCCACATCGTTGGTGCCGACATGCACCACGACCACTGGCTCCTCCCCAGCACTATCTACCAGCCTATCTAAAACACGCGTAATGTCCGCTACCTTCGCACCAGGCAGGCAAGTCACCATACGGTCAGTACGCGGGTTCGCCACCCAGCTGTCTACCTGCCTAAGGATCGAATCACCCACTACCAAGAGCCCCCCTCCCACCCTGCTCAGGGATGGTTCCTTGGTGCAAAAGGAGAGCCGCTCACCAGCTGGGGAAGAGGTCCCTTCTGAGGGCACATTCCCCTTATCCTCAGCATGGTGCCCTGTTTCCCCTAGACCCTCATGCTCCCTGACAGCAGCGGGGCTGCCAGATCCAGAGTGGGACGTAGCTAACAAGTCCCCGAGAGTCTTTTCTGTGCGCCTAGCTGACTGTCTCTGCTTCTCCAGGTCAGCCACCTTGGCCTCAAGGGAGCACACACGTTCCCTGAGAACCAGGAGCTCCTTGCACCGAGGACACACCCAAGACTTCTGCCCTAAGCATCCTGCTTTTGGAGGTCAGTTCATCACACCTGGCACTGTGTTATACATCACTTTATCTGCCAGAATCCCCCCAAAGCATAAGAGGGAGGGTAAGTTGCTTCCTCTCTGCCTCTCCCCACCCCTGCCTGCCTGGGGCCAGGGAGGGCCTTTGCGGGGCTTCCTTGCACTCCTGCTGGCATTGCAGGTCCACCGCCGGGCCCCTCATGGGGCTCAGCAGTGGAGCTGCAAGGCCGCCAGCGGCGGCCGGGACCGTTGGGGGCGGGGTGTGTGGCCTTATGAAACACTTCAGGTGATGTCAGGGGGTGTGGTCTTATGACACACTTCCGGTGATGTCAGGGGGTGTGGCATATGCTAATGAGTTGTGCTAATGAGTTCCCCTAGCTCTTTTTCTACGAAATGACCCCTGAAGATACATGTAGATATCCATAAAGTATATTCAGATAACAGCAATCCTCAGCGATTCCCAATGGAGAATCAATCATTATGGCATAGTGGTGAAATGCTTCAGAATTTTGGTTCCAAGAAATGATTGCTTCTCCATTGGGAATCACTGAGGATTGCTGTTATTATTTATTTATTTATTTATTTGATTTATACCCTGCCCTTCCTGCCAAGGTGGGCTCAGGGTGGCTTACATAAAATGCATATATAAATATAATTAAAAACACTCTCCTTGAGTGTTGTCTGAATATACTCTATAGATGTCTACATGTATCTTTGAAATGTTGAATCCAGCATGATTCTTGAAGAAATTATTGAAATGGATTTATAACCGGGGGTCCATCAAGTCAGCTGGCAGAGACACTACTACATCCTTACAGTTCAAGGACTTTTTTGCATTTATTATTACAAATTGTTTTTGGAAAAACTCCACCTGTGAATTTCTACCTGTGATTAACTTTACTTGTGAATTTCTAGCTGTTTATCGTGTCATAGGAAAATTTGTTCTGAGTACTATATATGTCATATCTACATAATCTATCAAATCATTAATTTTTGGTGTAAAAATTGGGCAAATGCATTTTTTCTTGTTTACATATAATGCTGTGCCGCTGCCTTTCATCTTGTATCCCAAAGCATCCCAGCATCTCAGCCATTTTCATGAGGTCATTGTAGTTAAGGTTCATATATTCTGGGCATAATTGGTGCTATATATTTTGTTACTGTTTGTTTCATGTGTTATATATAAAGGATTTTGAATTGTTAATGGTATTCTCAAAGATCAGTGACATTAATATTCTCTTTCAACAGGTGTTGAAGTTTATAAAATATCGTTTATATTTCCAAATCAAGATAAGTATGGTAAAATATTTTCAGATAACTGAAAATGTTATATTTATTTATTTTTATTGATTGATTTGATTTGATTTTTACCCTGCCCTCCCCGTTGGAGCAGGCTCAGGGCAGTTTACACAAGAACCATATATAAAACAACAGTATAGAAATTAATATAAAATACATAAGTTATTAAAATCATTAACATAGTGATGGCGATACGGCCATAATAAAGTTTATATGGGTTTCTTTAAGTAACAGCTGTTAATGTTTGGAGGGGCAGATGTATCACAGTTGTGGTAGTTTGTTAAAACAAATTATAGACTGGTGTGTGAAAAACAATGCATTGTATGAATCTGTATAATAGTTATCTAACAGTGCAATCCTAAATTGAGTTACACCTTTCTAAGCCCATTGACTTCAAAGATAGGCTTAAAGTACAATTACTCTGCAAAATCTTGCACTGTAATGCAACCTAAATTTGTTTTCCAGCACATCAAGCTGGCAAATAATGTGATTATGGTTGTATTTCCACACACACTTGAGAGTAAATCACTCAGTAGGACTTGCTTTTGAAGCAGCATAGTCAGGATCGGTCTGTACAAAACATAATTTTCTAATCTATGAGGAGGGAGTGAAGTGCTAGTACGGCCACTCAGATCTCAGTTTTCCCTAGGTCTGTGTGGACAGGAGATGTCAGTTGTGCACTTGCATTTGCTCCTGAGCTTTGCAATGACTGACCCTTGAGCACACAGGCAGTGTGCATCACAGTTATTGCATGTGGAAAAAGCTTTTACAGATTTTGGAAACTGGATCTGTCAGTCTTCAAGAAAACATTCAAATATTCTAACAGAGCAAAATTGAATCAACAACATAACTTTTTAAAAAGTATTTTAAAAATATCATATTGTTTCATTGAATGGGCTGGGACTCTTTCAGCAGATCTACACTGTAACTAAATCTGATTCAGTAACACAATTTTTAGAATTCTGTGATTCTTGGGCAGGCCACTAAAAACATTAACCCAGCTAGGTGGCAACTCTTCCCTAAATCTTGGAGTGGATTTTAAAATCAATCTGTACTGCCACCTGCTGACCACTAAGTATAAACATGCAATTTATTACAGTACACTTATATATTTTATGTATTTATCTACTTCATTTATACCATGCCTTTCTCCTCCTGGGCCCCCAAAGTAATTTACATTATTTACCTCTCCTTCAGCTTATCCTCACAATTTATTTGTATATTTTTATTTCATTCCATTTTTATCCGTCCCTCCCTGCGAACAGGCTCAGGGCGGCTCACATTCATTGGCACAGAACATTTTAAGCATTTTAAACGTTTAAAATAATCAAAGTGCTAACTGAAGTAGCCATTTTTCGTTGATAAGATGGCGTATTATATGATGTAACGCACACGATTTCCAGCTCAGTAAAACTTCTGGCAACACACGGCGGTGTAACTAATCTCAAACCCGGGCCAGCCCACTACCGCAGAAGTTGGTGGTAGTGCTGGGTGGCTCCTAATTAAAAGCCTGGTGGAAGAGCTCCATCTTGCAGGCCCTGCAGAACTGCAAAAGATCCCGCAGGGCCCTGATCTCCTCTGGGAGCTCATTCCACCAGTATGGAGCAGCCACTGAAAAAGCCCTGGCCGTAGTGACAGTGAGCCTGACATCCTTAGGCCCTGGGATGGCCAATCAGTGTTGTGACCCTGACCGTAGTGCTCTCTGGGGTATTTATGGGGAATGTCGGACCCTGGCCATATAGGGCTTTAAAGGTCAATACCAGCACCTTGAAGTGAACTCGATATGCTATTGGCAGCCAGTGCAGTGCCTTCAGCGTAGGCCGGATGTGATCCCATCTAGGAAGGCCCATCAGAAGCCTAGCTGTGGCATTCTGCACTAGCTGCAGCTTCTGGATTTGTGACAGAGGCAGCCCCATGTAGAGAGTGTTACAGCAGTCTAATCTCGAGGTGACCATTGCATGGATCACTGTGGCCAGGTCATCACGGTTGAGGAAGGGAACCAACTGCCAGATCAGGCGAAGATGGTAAAAGGCCGACTTGGCAGTGGCTGCTACCTGGGCCTCCATTGTTAAGGAGGTATCCAGGAGCACTCCCAAGCTCCTAACCAACAGTGCTGGCACTAATGGTGCCCCACCGAATGTCGGGAGTGGGATCCCCAACCTCAGACCGCCCCGACTCAGGCACAGGATCTCCATCTTTGCTGGATTTAGCTTCAGCCAGCTCAGTCTAAGCCAACCAGCCACGGCCTGTAGTGCCCAGTCCAGGTCTTCCGGTCTGGAGTTTGACTGGCCGCCCAACATCAGATAGAGCTGGGTGTCATCAGCGTACTGGTGGTATACCAGCCCATCCCTTCGGGCATTCTGGGCAAGGGGACGCATATAGATGTTAAATAGCATCGGGGAAAGCACTGCCCCTTGAGGCACTCCGCACTCAAGCGGGTGTCTCCTGGACTACTGTTCCCCTAGTGCCACCCTTTGTCCCCGACCTTGGAGAAAGGAAGCAAGCCACTGCAAGGTGAGCCCCTGAATTCCCATGTTGGCGAGGTGGTGGGTCAGCAACTGATTGTCAACCATGTCGAATGCAGCTGACAGGTCCAACAACAACAGTGCCCCTGAACTGTCCTGATCCAGATGCCTCTGGAGGTCATTAGTAAGAGCGACCAGCGTCATCTCCGTCCCGTGTCCTGGGCGAAAGCCGTACTGGAAGGGGTCTAGTACAGAAGTGTAATCCATAAAGCCCTGCAACTGTAATGCCACCGCCCTCTCAATTAATTTTCCCAAATAGGGCAAATTGGAAACCGGCCGATAGTTAGCCAATTCGGCCGGATCCAGAGATGGTTTTTTCAGGAGGGGATGGACCATCGCTTCCTTGAGTGCCCCCGGGAACCGCCCTTCAGAGAGGGACATATTAATAATTTCCCTTAGGGCATGTTGGAACCCTTCGTGGCCAGCTTTAATAAGCCAGGAAGGGCACTGATCAAAGCTGCATGTGGTTGGGCGCACAGCTGCGAGCAATCTGTCAACTTCCTCTAGGCTGAGCGGGCTGAAATGATCCAAAGCCGGATCCAAAGACGCGCAAGGGACCTTGAGTTCGTTCACTGTTTCAACTGTGGCGGGGAGGTCGCAACAGAGCGCCAAGACCTTATCTGTGAAATAGCTCGCAAATGCCTCGCAGCCAATATCCAATTCCCGAGCATTTGGTCTGCCTGAATCGTTCTAAACAATTGGGCTGGGCATGAGCTCGTAGACGCAATCGTGGCCGCATAGAACTCTCTCTTGGCAGCGTTGACTGCCATCTCATAGGATCTCATAAACGTCCTATAAGATGCTCTTGTCGCTTCGTCTCGAACTCCTGGGTGAACCAGGGAGCAAGCCTAGAGCAAGAGCACAGAGGGCGCCAGGGAGCGATCTTGTCGATGGCTGTGGAGAGCCGACTATGTCAGTCCTCCACAAGCTCATCCAACGAGCCGCCAGGGGGCATTGGATCCCGCAGAGCCATCTGAAGCCGTACTGGGTCCATTTGGCTCCATGGGCGAGCTAAAATATGGTCACCGTCTAAACAGGGTCGGTGTGGAACATTCAGACGGGCCTTCAGGGCATGGTGGTCCAACCATGGTACTGCCAAGGCAGTAATCCTGTCCACTCTTACCCCCGCCGCGAAGATTAGATTGAGCATGTGTCCGGCCTGGTGAGTTGGAGCCGTTACAAGTTGGGAGAGTCTTACCGCCACCATGGACAACACTAGATCCGTTGCCTGAATGGAGGCCGCGTCATCGGCATGTATGTTGAAATCACCCAAGACTACTAGTCTAGGGTGTTCAAGCGCCCAGCCTTATATGGCCTCCATCAGGGATGACAGGCTATTTGGCTGGTGCATTAGGCGGTCGGTACACCAGCCAAATCGCCAAACTCTCCCTGGCCTCCCACACCAGACCAGTGTACTCAATGTCCGCGATCTCCAGCGGTGGGAGTGCCCTGAAGGAGTAAGCCTCCTGAATGAAAATAGCCACGCCCCCCCCCCCCAGTCCGAGATTGGTGCAGGACCGAGAGCCCAGGTGGGGCAAGCTGGGAGAGAGCTACAGTCTCCCCATCCCGCACCCAGGTCTCAGTCATGCACGCCAGGTCTACATTCTGTTCTAGCAGAAAGTCCTGCAAGACTGTGGTCTTATTATTTATAGACCTGGCGTTGCACACCACCAATGTCGGAGGGGGGTTATCCATCCTAGCCCCTCTGCCGACAACCTTCGGGATGGGAGACAGGCTGGAAGGACGCTGAGCTTCTCTGTTTCTCTGCTCCCTTCCCTCAACACCCTGCCTGGTCCCACCACTATACTTTCCCCTCCCCAGGGGCACCGGAATCTTTTGCCCAAGAGTCGCCATACCAGCGATCTTAGCGTTAGCCTCAGATCCCCCGGTGAAACTGATGAAGGTGCTCTCGCTATATAATTGCTAATAGCAAGCAACAGCTTCTGGTACTATTAGACCTTGTGAGGCAGAAGTTAGGGGGAGAGTATGCGACTGGTCCAAGGTCACCCTTGGGAGAGTAGGGCTTTGAACCTGAGTCACCCACGTCGTAGTCCAAGACTTTTATCACTACACCACACTGGCTCTCACGTCAGTCCTGATAGATTGTCTGTAGCTCACTTTGAATAACACTATGAAGATTGCTTAGATGAGATAATGTGGAGAGGATTTAAAAGCTTTTGCATTGGCAAAAGTCTAGAAGAAAAATGAGAGGAAGTAGAATACATTTCCTTTCACTGGAGTACTTCTCAGTGCATCTCTGTAGGGTTGCCAGTGGGTTGGGGAATTCCTGGAGATTTGGAGGTGGAGCCTGGAGAGGGCAGAGTTTTGGGAGGGGAGGGACCTCAGCGCTGTATAATGCATAGAGCCCACCCTCCCAAGCAGAGGTCTATCAGTGGCTCTTATGGCTGTTAGCCCCAAGGTATAGATGGAAGGCTATGTTTGGGGCAGTGATGTTTTGTATTCTTGGTGCTTGGGGGGGGGGGGCAACAGTGGGAGGGCTTCTGGAGTTCTGGCCCCGCTGGTGGAGCTCCTGATGGCACCTGCGTTTTGGCCATTGTGTGGCACAGAGTGTTGGACTGGATGGGCCACTGGCCTGATCCAACATTGGCTTCTCTGATGTTCTCTTATGTTCTTAAACTGCCATTTTCTCCAGGGGAACTGATCCCTGTAGGCTGGAGATTAGTTGTAATTCCTACTGCCCACCTGGAGTTCAGCAATCCAACTCTGTGCTGCCAGACTGTGGAAAGGGATGTTATTGGACACTGGAGAACTGTCAAAGTTACTGTTGCCCACTGGGAAGCTGACATCTTGAAGTGCTCCCAGCTGTAACATGGTTCTGTTTAAGAAGGGGTGTGACAAGGAGAGAAATACTCAGTTTATAAATTAGGGATGCCAGCCTTCAGGTGGGACTTGGGGGTCCCCTGGAATGACAGCTCATCTCCCTACTACAGAGATCAGTTCCTCTGGGGGACATGGATGCTTTGGAGGGTAGATTCTATGGCATTGTACTTCATTAAGGTTCCACCCCCAAATCTCCAGGATTTTCCCAGCCTGGATCTGTCAGCCCTAGGGTGGTGCATATCCCCTGTGCTTCCCTATTGTGGGAAATTGCTTGTGTAACAAAATACAATGTTAGTGTTCTGGCTACAGTTACTGGGAACTCCGTTAAAAACAGTGAAACAGTAATAAAATCTCAAAATGCTTGTGATTCTGGTGTGGGAAATTGCCCAATAGCCAGAAGAAACCTAGCAAAATGTATAAACAAAATATATTTTTATATGAAACAATGTGCTATTGGGGGAGGCAACTAAATAAAGACCAGAAAATTAGTTAACTGGTAATATGCCAGCTGCGGTGGCTCAAGTGGTTAAGACGCTGAACTGCAGGCTGTGGAAGGTCGGTAGTTCAGCAGTTCGAGACCCGAGTGTGCCACATGATGGAGTGAGCTCCTGTCTCTAGTTCCAGCTCCTGCCACCCTAGCAGTTCGAAAGCAAGAAATTGCAAGTAGATAAATAGTGGGAAGGTAACAGCGTTCCGTGCGCCTTGGTGTTTAGTCATGTCGGCCACATGACCACGGAAACGTCTTCGGACAGCGCTGGCTCTTCGGCTTTCAAACGGAGATGAGCACCGCAACTCTAGAGTCGGATTCAACTGGCTTTCGAGCAAGGGAACCTTTAATATGCTATATGTTCAAATTATTAAATGTATTAAATGGAGTTATTAGTTTTATTGAGTTTCCTTACTTATTTTTTCTCTTCCTTAATTAGATGGTGAATGTACAAGAACACTTGAGGGAAGTCTTGAAAGAAATGGATACGGAGTGCATACCACTCCCAGTGGAATTATATACAAAGGAAACTGGAATAATGATAAGGTATATTCCTACTTAATTCTTTTTGATGAATTTTCAGATATCTTATGTATAAGTGGGCTGGGCTGTTTTTTTGCTGCCTGATCCTATTCATTATTTTTTTGGCAGCAAGCCCTACAATGTTCAGTGGACCTTATTTCTAGTAAAAGTGCCTAGGACTGCAGCCTTAAATTTGCTAAGTGTATGGAGATGACAAACCAGAGTCACTATGGGCATATTTTGTGGTTAAGACGCTGAACTGAAGGCTGTGGAAGGTCAGTAGTTCAGTAGTTTGAGACCCGAGTTGCCGCATGACAGAGTGAGCTCCCGTCTCTACTTCCAGCTCCTGCCAGCCTAGCAGTTCGAAAGCAAGAAATTGCAAGTAGATAAATAGGTACCACTTCAATGGGAAGGTAACAGTGTTCCGTGCGCCTTGGTGTTTAGTCATGCCGGCCACATGACCATGGAAACGTCTTTGGATAGCGCTGGCTCTTCGGCTTTGAAACAGAGATGAGCACTGCAACGCTAGAGTTGGACTCGACTGGCTTTCGAGCAAGGGAACCTTTACCTTTACCTTATTAATCTGGTATCTTCACTTCTTGCTAAATCAGATGAATGGTTTAGGAAGGCTGGAACATCCATCAGGTGCAGTTTATGAAGGTGAATTCAAAGACAACATGTTCCATGGAATAGGAACCTACATATTTCCTAATGGAGCAAAGTACACTGGTCAGTTCAATGAAAACAAGTAAGTTGAAATGACGGTATCTGTAAGCTTGTTCCCTCGATGTAAGCAATATTCATCCTTCTGGTTTAGTACTGGAGAAAACTCACACCAAAAAAGGGAATTTAAAATCTGTTGTCTAAATTTATTGCAGTTGCATGGATACAGCTACTCTGGGGGAGGCTGACTTCACTGAAATGATTACAGGCTAAACTTTATATACTAGTTTCATACATGTGCAGGTTTTCAGTTAGCTTGCAGAAGACATCTAGTACATCTCAAATGTCCCCAACACCCTCTGCGCCCCCGCACTAAGCTTGCACCTTGGTACATCCAGGAGTTGTGGCTGATGAAGCAAGGGCTAAGACGGCTAGTGAGACAGTGGTGGTGTGCCTGCGATGAAACTACAAGAACATCCTATAGGACAAAGCTGCAAAGAGAGAGTATTATGTGGCTACAATTGCATCTACAAGTTCACACCCAGCCCAATTGTTTAGAATGTTTTGGTCTATTACTGCTCTGCCTCAAGGCAGACCAAATACTAGGAAATTGGACATTGGCTGCGAGGCCTTTGTGAGCTATTTCGCAGATAAAGTCCTGTCGCTCCGCCACGAACTCCCTGCTACAGTTGAAACAGTGAGTGAACTCGAGGCTCCATGCACATCTTCTTGTCAAGTTTTGGATTATTTGAGTCCACTCAGCCTACAGAAAGTCAACGAATTGCTGCTAACTGTACGCCCCACCACACGCTGCCTTGACCCGTGCCCTTCGTGGCTTATTAAATCTGACCATGATGGGCTTTGAGGTGCCCTAAGGGAGATTATTAATAAGTCCCTCTCAGAGGGACTGTTCCCTCGGGCACTCAAGGAAGCGGTGGTCTGCCCTCTTCTGAAAAAAACCATCCTTGGACCCGGCCGAATTAGCAAATTACTGGCGGGTCTCCAACTTGCCCTCTTTGGACAAGGTAATAGAGCAAATTAGCAAATAGAGCGAATTAGCAAATTACTGGCAGGTCTCCAATTTGCCCTCTTTGGACAAGATAATAGAGAGGGCCGTGGCATTTCAGTTACAGAGCTTTCTGGATGACACTTCCATTTTAGATCCCTTCCAGTCCGGTTTTTGCCCAGGCCACAGAACGGAGATGGCACTGGTCGCCCTCATGGATGACCTCTGGAGGCATCTAGATTGGGGCGGATCAGCAGTGCTGTTGTTGTTGGACCTGTTGGCAGCGTTCAACATGGTCGACCATCAGCTACTGATCTACCACCTCGCCGACACTGGAGTCCAGGGGCTTCCTTTGCAATGGCTTACTTCCTTCCTCCAAGGCCGGGGACAAAGGGTGGCACTAGGGGAGCAGCTATTCCGAAGGCACCCACTGGAGTGTGGAGTGCCCCAAGAGGTAGTGCTTTTCCCCCAATGCTATTTAATATCTATATGCGCCCCCTTGCCCAGATTGCCCGAAGGCATGGGCTGGGATGTCACCAGTACGCTGATGACACCCAGCTCTATCTGTTGTTGGGTGGCCAGTCTGACTCTAAACCAGAAGATCTGGACCGGGCGCTACAAGCTTAGACTGAGCCAACTGAAATTGAATCCGACAAAGACAGAGGTCCTGTGCCTGAGCCAGGGTGGGTCGAGGGTAGAGATCCCACTCCACTGGTGCCAGTGCTGGAGGTGAGGAGTTTGGGAGTGCTCCTGGATGCTTCCTTAACAATGGAGGCCCAGGTAGCAGCCACTGCCAAGTCAGCCTTTTATTATGTTTTCGAACACAACGGCAACAGTGATCCACGCAGTGGTCACCTTGAGACTGGACCACTGTAATGCTCTCTACATGGGGCTGCCCTTGTGTCAGATCTGGAAGCTACAGCTAGTGCAAAATGCGGTGGCCAGACTTTTGATGGGCCTCCCTATGCAGGAGCACATCCAGCCTGTCCTGAAAGCACTGCACTGGCTACCAGTAGCATACGGAATCCATTTCAAGGTGCTGGTTCTTACCTTTAGAGCCCTTAATGGTCAGGGGCCAATATACCTGAGGGACCGCATTTCCCCACATGTTCCCTAGTGAGCACTGCAGTCAGGATCCCAAAATCGACTGACCCTACTGGGTCCTAAAAATGCCAGGCTGGCCATAACCAGGGCCAGGGCTTTTTCAGTGGTGGCTCCATACTGGTGGAATGAGCTCCCATACGAAATCAGGGCCCTACAGGACCTTATGCAGTTCCACGGGGCCTGCAAGACGGAGCTCTTCCACCAGGCCTTCAACTAGTGGCTGCCCCCCAATAATAATTGTAAGCACTGTCCTTTGGAGTCACCAACAACAGCCTGTACCGGCCACATAAGAAACAGAACAAGGAGCAGATCAATAGGATAGGTCATCAACTTGCTGCCGCCGTCACCAAACAACATCATCATTATTATTACCAGACCTACTGTGTACTAGCACTTTATGACATCTGGATTGTTTTTAGAAGGTTTTATGATTGTTTTAACTGCTATTTATGTGTTTTAATTCTTTGTAAGCCACCCTGAGCTTGCTTCAGCAGTTTTTCAGCAGGAAGGGCAGGGTATAAATTCGATAAATAAATAAATATATAGAAATAAACAAATTTTCTACTAGCAGGTAATAACTTTTCTGTTTTCCTTGGCATTCCCTCACTAACTCTTATTAGCCTTCTTCCCTGTTTGTATGTTTATATGGTTTAATTGTGTAAAATCTTACGTTTGTATTTGAAACACTCTTTTAATGTTTGAAATGTCTTAATTCTTGCCACCTTGGGGACCCTGAGGTGGGTGGAAAGGAGGTATAGAAATGTTTTAAATAAAGGAATAAAATCTGCAACAGAAATCTCCTTTATAAGGTACTTCCTGGTTCACTGTTACCTTTACTGGGAAGCTGACATTCTGAAGTGCGATTAGAATCTATCCATCTCACTCTTATCTTACCCTCCAATGAGCTCAGGTTTGCATATATAGGGTTTCCCCCTGCATCAACTCCGGGTGGTAAAGATTGGGGTGAGAGGGAGTGACTGGTAGTGTAAGCTTCAAGGCTGAGGGGGGATTTGAACCTCAAACTCTTCCGTTCAGTGTCCAGCACTTTAGCCCCTGCAGTGCACTAGCTCTCGTCATTAATCATAGGACAATTATTGTAGTTATTCACTAAACATGCTGTTTTTGTCCTGTTCGTGTTCCAGGTTGGAAGGGCAGGGAGAATTTACTGACACCCAAGGCCTGGAATGGGATGGTAGATTTCATTACACAGCAGCACCGGGGCTGAAGCTCAAGCTGGAAATGTAGGATATTTTATACCAGAGAAAGGACATGGAATTCTTATTTCACCTAGTCCAGGCTTTTCTACAACAAATAATTTCATAACTATTGTTGTTTTAATCAAGTTACCAGATAAACTAAGCACCGGCTCATTTTGAATTTGAGGTTCAGAGTGTTACAGAGCATGATTTCCCCCACTTAATTTTAATTCTAAAATTCAAATCAACACACAAAAGCTGCAACATAAAGCTAATTCTAAAAGTATGTGCAAAAAGAAACTTCTTGTTCTACTAATTTGTGCTTGAAAACATAAAGATTATGATTAATACTAACTAGTACTTGACATGTATAAGAAAAAAGGGGTGGACATCAGGATAGAATGTAATTTAACCAATAAATGATATTTTGATGACCTGCCTGTGGGTCCATCATCTACTTAATTATTAAATGAGAACTCAACTTCTATTAACACTTCTGGATTATTTTTATTCTGTGCAATACTACCAGTCTCTGATTGTATTGGCTGCTAGAGACTTGCAAAAAAATCCATTTCATTTTTGTTTGAACAATTCCATTACTTATTTCATTTGTTTTTTTTATTCCCATTGGTTTTAGTGGGAAATGTACTTTTGCCCTGTAACATCTTTGTTTTCCATCCAATTTGGATGAAATTTTCAGGAAGGGTACAGGTCACATATAAGGGATCTTTCCTGTCAAGCACCATAATCCCCCTCCCATACAAAACATATCTCTAGCTATAAATTTTTTTTTCCACCCAGTTTAGATGAAATGCTTAGGGCTTATACTCCTTGCCCTGAGGGATCATAGATTTCAGAGAGATGAGAGAATGGACCCCAGTGTTTTAGGCAATTCTCACATGACTGAAAGAACTGAGGAGGCTTTTGGCAGCCCAAGGAATCCAAGTGAAGTTACACAATGGGACATTGACACCCAAATAAGAAGAGTTGGTTTTTATACTTTTCTTTACCTCAAGAAATTTCAATGTGGCTTACAACGTGGCTTTCTCTCCCCACAACAAGCACCTTGTGAGGTAGGTGGGGCTGAGAGGGCTGTGAGAGAACCAAGGTCACCCAGCAGGCTTCCTGTGGAAGAAAGGGGAATCAAATCCAGTTTTCCAGATTAGAGTCTGCCACTCTTAACCACTACACCATGCTGGCTCTCAAAGAAGGCAAGGTGGGCAACAAAATGGGCAGAAGCTGGCACTTGCAATCTTCAGAGTCAATATTCACCTTACAAAGGCCGTGTGTTACTGAGCAACAGTTTCTAGGTCCCTCCTGGCCATCGAAGGGGGATATGGGGGGAGTAGGGTTGCCATATCCAGGATGGGAAATTTCTAGAGATTTGGGGATGGAGCCTGGGAAGGACATGGACCTCAGCAGGGTACTATTCCGTAGAGTCTATCCTCTAAACCATCCATTTTCTCCAGGGGTCGTTTCATAGAAAAAGAGCTAGGGGAACTCATTAGCATAACTCATTAGCATATGCCACACCCCCTGACATCACCGGAAGTGTGTCATAAGGGGAGTGCAAGGAAGCCCTGCGAAGGCCCTCCCTGGCCCCAGGCAGGCAGGGGTGGGGAGAGGCAGGGAGGAAGCAACTTACCCTCCCTCTTCTCCTGCCTCCTCCTGGCTGAATGAGGGCCGGAAGCGGGGCGGCCGGAAGCGGGGGGCGGGGCTTCGTCATGTGCCCCGCCCCCCATACCTCACCCGGGGAAACTGCGATCCCCCCCCGAAATGACCTCTGATTTTCTCCAGGAGAACTGATGTCTTTAGTCTGGAGATGAGCTATAATTCTGGGGGATCTCCAGGTCCCACCAGGAGGCTGGCATCCCTGCCTTTGAATCAGATGCTCAATGGGAGTTTAGTGGCTCCCAGACTTATGCCCTTTCCTTCTCACAAACAGGGCCTGCAGGCAGAAGCAGCTGCAGCCCTCCCCCCCTTCTTCACAGTAGCTTGTAGACTCACCATTGGCCACATTGTGAAACGTATATACAGCCACAAAAGTAGCATAATTTCACAAAGAGAGCAAATATGGCGCTGTGCGACAGTTTAAGGAGGAGAAAACAACACAAAGGAGAAAACGGCATGCATGAGACTGGGGGACACAAAACACTCATTGGATGTCCGATTCCAAATCATGTTTTTACTCAACAAAGATGAGGACTTTGGAATGTGAAAAGTTTGGATCTTGGGACACAAGACAAAGTTACAGGTTGGGCAAAAAATTGCTTCATATCCCTATGAAGAGAGCTGCAGTTTGTTTGTTTTTTTAATGTGCCTCTCCCAACATCCACCTTTTTCTGATCAAAATGTTCATTTTTCTTTGAAGGAGCAGGTTGGTAAGAGCGATTACTACTACCATGTAAAGAAAAAATACCACTAATATAAAGGAAAATGCTGCAGAAACTCACACATTAGCAAAATAAAGCATGAGAAATAACCTAAAAGGACTCCATCTCAATGAAAACCAGTCTAGTTCAGGCAAAGAGTGAACTTGGGTGAGACATTCAAGAAAGTCTTCTCAGGCCACTGAGCCAGCAATATACTTGTTAAAAATACTCTGGAAAGAAAGATCTTTGGGAAAATAGCAGAGGGAAGGTTTCCCAATCTGAGCACTGCAGATCAGCTCTGAAATGCTGTAGATCTTCTTGTTGTTGCAAGATCTGTTTGACTAGAATGAAAAGTTCTTTGCTAGTTTCAGTTCTGACACTCTCTCCTGAATCTCAACTTTTCTTGAACTGTGTAAACTGTTTGTTCAGTCATTGTGAAATGTACTGGGTTCAGACACGTAGAGTGATTGGCTCCTGTTTATTAAGTGGTTTCAGCTCAAAACTAAGACAGACTTGCAGGGTCAGAGCCCTGCTTATATTCATGAAACACACCACACCCAACCCCCCCACACACACACATCGCACAATAGGCTATTTACAAAGTATTGTTTCCCAATTGGCTACTACTAGGCTCCGGATCTATCTATTGGTTCATTCTAGGATCCAAACTGTTATGTACGTGGACCGCCTCCAGGGGTCTGCGGACAGGCCAGAGCTTGGATCCGAAAACAAAGGAAACTTTGGATCCTGGATTCCCCAGCCCCAACCAATAGCCACCTTGGCGGGACATTTAAACCCTCCAATGTGAGTGGGAGGGTTGCTGGTGGATATGTATATAGTTGGCCCTGTTGGCCGTTAGAGTTAGTCTTTGTCTACGTGAAGTACAATAAACGTGTGCTACAGCATGTCGTTGTCCGAGTCCTCCATGCGGCGAACCCAGTCCTTTTCACAAACCTTCTATTGTGATGCGCTCCAAGCTACGCTATTCCGCATGTTCGCTAGCGAGCCCTTTTGCAAGTACGGTTCCATCGTGACACATTGGTTTCTGCATATCCAAATAACAGAAACAAATAGGATTTCTAAAATCCATATTTAGTTTTAAAACATGCATGTCCACATATGAGTTGCCTGTACAAAACCATATCCCACACTTTTGCCGTGCTTTAGGTTTCCATTGAGACTTTGGATAAATGACTAAATGGAACTCTGTATGGTCAGAGGAACTAACTTTTTTAATATCAGTGCTGGGTGGAAACAATAGGGATAGGTTTTCTCTTTCAGGTCCTGCTTGTGGGCCTGCAACGACATTTAGTTGACCCTGGTTAGAAATGATGCTGTTCTGAATAGACTATTGGTCTGATCCATCACATCTGTTCTTATGCTCTTATTAGCAGCCATCATCAAGCATGCGAAGAGCTCTCTATTGTCCATCAGAATAGGGAATTCCTAAAAAACAATTCAATAAAATTACCAAGAGAACAACACAGAGGACCATTTTGACATTTCCTTCATTCTGCTCACTTTTTTTTTTGGCAGACAAGTAGCAACTGAGTTTTCAAGGCAAGAGAGGTTCAGCGGTGGTTTGCCATTGCCCGCTCCTGCATTGCAACCCTGGACTTCCTTGGTGGTCTCAGAGGGGCAAGGGTTCTGACCCTTTCTGAGATACACCAGTCCCCTTTAGCCCTGTTTTGTGAGGGAGCAGAGCAGCCAGCAGCCAATCAGGATCTCTGGAAAGGCTGAAGGAGCCAGGTGGAGGTGGGGAGGAAGAGAGAAAAAGGTGTTACACTGTCAGCTCAGGCAGACAGGGTCTGAACCTTCAAAGAAAGAGAGACTGGAGGGTTCCTGCTTCAGAGTTTGCCTTAGTTAAGTACTTTGATTTCATTGACTCAGAGTCATAGCAAGTCTTGTAACAAGCTAAACCAGGTAATTTTTTAGATAGGGCTTTGCATCTCCAGAGTGTTAGTTGGGAAAGAACCTGTCTCAGGAGACTTTGGGGACAGGACAGATTGGTTTAAATGGCTTGTCACACCAAATACTTTTTCTCCAGCCCTGTCAAATTTCTCCCCCAAATCAGTGGAGGTGCTGTAGCTCAGTGGAAGAGTCTCTGCTTTGCACACGCCAGGTCCCAGGTTCAATCCCCAGCATCTCCAGTTAAAGGATCTGGCAGGAGGTGATGTGAAAGACCTCAGTCCGAAAAGCTGCAGCCAGTTTGAGTAGGCAATACTGATCTTAATGGACCAATGGTCTGATTCAGTATAAGGCAGCTTAATGTGCGTCATGTGTGAGATTCTGAGGACCTGTCTTTGGTATTAAAGCAGGCTAACTTGAGGAAAGGACTGAAAGTGTCTCAAAGTTTTCTGAAGGAAAACAAGTGAATGATTTGTGTTTTCTGAGAGGAGCTCACATTTATACTGTGAGAATTCTGAGGTTGAAGGAAGGCCAGTATTCATCTCAAGACTACAAACCTGGCTGCTGACTGCTGTCAACATTCCTGAATTATCAACTGTAACCTTACAGATGAATGGGCCCAGCAAGACTGTCTTATGCCTGTAAACAGTTTCTATCCTCTTTTCTGAATCACCTTATTCTCTTATCCTTGGAAGTAAATAAAAGTTACTGTTCTTTTTCTGTTTCCCTCATGAGTGCTGGACTTATTTTATTCAGAAGTCACTTGGTTTAAAACTGTCAGGTGGAAGACTGGGGTAGAGACTACACTGGTCAAGCTTTACACCATGCTACTTCTGTTTAAAAGTCATTCTTAAAGTACTGGCCTTCACTGTCTTCTGTCCAAGTAATAAACAGGGCTGATTATACTTAGCTTTTGAAATTTGATGGAATTGTGATAGCTCTATTCACAAACAACCCCCAGAATGTACTTATTTTTTCACCATCCCACCGAAAATGGAAATAAATTCCTTTCTAGCTGCAGTGTGTTCAGCAATTTTCTATGTCTTTCTGTGAAATATGTTGAAGCCAATAGGGGTTCAAATACATGAACACATGAAACTGCCTTATACTGAATCAGACCCTTGGTCCATCAAAGTCAGTATTGTCTACTCAGACTGGCAGTGGCTGTCCAGGATCACAGGCAGAGGTCTTTCACATCACCTACAGCCAGATATTTTAACTGGACACATCAGGGATTGTACCTGGGAGCTTCTGCATGGCAAGCAGATGCTCTACCACTGAGCCGCAGCCCCTCCCAAATAACACCTGTTATCTCTTTAAATGCCATATATTAGGACAGATTGGTTTAAATGGTTTGCCAGACCAAATGCCTTCCCTCTGGGCCTGCCAAATTTCTCCCCCAGATTAGTCACCCAGTTTTTCTAGTAATCTGAAATCCATATTAACAACCTCATTGAAAAGCAGTGCTGATTCAGAATGAGGTGGGGGCTTCAGAGGTGGGCTTATTCTTTGTCTTGCCACTGGCACCAGCAAGGGAAAAGGGTGGCCCCGTCAAGCTTTGTCCTGTGTGTGTGTGGGGGTCCTACTCTAGAACATATGGACATTAGGTACTTCCACATAAATGTTAAGTATTATTATCTTAAAGGTACTAAAAAGAAAAATGAGTAGCATAATGTGAAATGCAGTACAGTTTGCATTGTTTCCTTATCTGAAAGTTAGTGGCAGATCCTGTATAAACACACACACAGTTTGGCTACACTCTTAAAGTTAAACTGTACTTGCTGCCTCCCACTGCAACAATCGGGCTCGTCTGAGCACAGTTTTCTGAAGGCGCAAATGGTAAAATAGGTAAATATGGTAAAATAGGTTTACCATATTTTGAGAAGCAAACATTTGGAGAGAAAAAATCCCAACTGACTACTTCAAATAAGTGATGACTATGACAAATCTAATTTTAAATAGCCCTACTATTTAAGCTGTGATAATTTCTAGTAACTAGGAATATTCCTAACCTTCCAACCCATAAAGAGGACATTTTTATCGTTTTCTTAAAAAGAGCCCAAAAGAGGATGGACACCAAAATAAAGGACATGTCCTCTAAAAAGAGGACATCTGGTAACCCTAGGTAAAGCCAACAGCTGCATGCACCCAATCATTTTCTCTTGTAGGGTTGCCAACCTCCAGGTGCATGCTGGAGATCTCCCAGAATTGCAGTTGATCCACACGCAACAGAGATCAGTTTCCTCTGGAGGAAATGGCAGCTTTGGATGGTAGACTCTATGGAATCATATCCCCATTGCGCTCCCTCCCCTCCCCCAATTCCGCCTTCTCCAGGATCTGCCCTCAAGTCTCCAAGAATTTCCCAAGCCAGAGCTGGTAACTCTGCTCTTTTATGTCTCCCATTTTGTGGAATGGCCTGTCGGCTCCCATGCTGCTCTCATTCCTCAGACTGTATAAAACAGAATTGTTCAGGAGGGCGTTTTTATGAAGCGAATAGGGTCGTAATAAATGGAATTGGTCAGAAGGGAACATTCATAAAAGGAATAGAGTGGCAGTATACTGCATGCATTATTATGTTTGTAGCACACTGTTTTCTAATTTTTTTAATGAGTTATTGCACTGTTTTTGGTAAGTCCAGGTACCATTTTTCTTTGTTGCATTGCTCTTTTCAGTTTTGTAACCTGCCTTGAGTCTCACTGAGTAAGGGGGACTGTCAGTCAGTAAATGAACAAAGTAAAACACCATGATTGAAGGTATTTTAATCTTCAAGTACTTCTGGAAGATTCAGTCCCAACATCTAATTTTAGAAATGCCAGCTGTAGGGGCATTTAGCTTTCAAACCCATTAGTGATAGACATCCCAGTCAATACCAACTCCGAGATGCTGGAGGCCCATGCGAAAGAGCCTTAATCTAAAAAAAGAGGTGGGATGTGCCAACTGAGATGGCTGTACCTCTGCCTCTGACCTCCTGGGTAACCTTTGCAAAGTGAAAGTGCTGAAGTTATTGCACCATCATGCCCTTGGCCAATCTTGTCAACTATCCCAGCTCTCTGTTCTCTTGGGCCATCCCTGTCTTCTGCAATAGAAAGTAGGTTGAGATGAGTGGGGGGGGGGTCACATACTTTTCCGCAGCAGAGACTGATGTAGAGTTGTGTCTCCTGCTGCCTGCCCCTCTCTACATAGAAACAAAAAGCCAAGGGCATTGCTTCAAGTTACAGTTAAGCTCATGGTTTTACATTGCTAGCAAAAATCCCCAAGCACAATACACAGTTTAATAAATACCACCGCTGCTTTATCAGTTCATCATCATATTAAACTCACAGCTGTGTTAATTAGCAGGGACTCAAGAATGCGACCTGAGAATTGCATAATTAGAAAGTTTTAGATTAGATATGCTTGGGTTTGAAATCAGCGATTGGCATGTGACAGACCCACTTCAGGAAGCACTAGAGTTTCCAGCTCAGACAAGTTCCTGAAACTGCTATAGATCGGTACAGAAACTGCAAGATTAATATAGCTGCCTGGGGTAAGTTTAAATTGTACTTTCATTTCATATAGCTTATTTAAGCTTTTATCTCATATCATATGAAGCTCAGGATGTATATCTTTCAGGTAATGAATTACTGCTAAGCAGGAAAATATTAGGTTGAATCCAGCCAGCTTTTCCACTGATGAAAGAGAGAGGAAGGGGTCCTCTTTGACCACCAGATTGGCTATGTTGGGGATTGTAGGATCTGCATAGACAAAAATAAAGGCTATGGTAATAAAGGAAACCGAGTGAGATTGACAGAAAAATCTAGCTGGATCCAACCACCATATGAGTGCCAGGAGTCCATTTTACTACCTTAGATGATTGGGGGGGGCACTACTTCCCCAGTAGTTAGAAGGGGGTGTGTGTCCATTTGAATATAACAATGATAATTTTGTTAATATTCATATATAAAAATTATTTTAGGGAAGAATGGAGGGAAGCAATTTGCTAAATTTATGAGGAGATTCTTTTCAAGTCTACCTGAGAGAGGTTAGTAATGTAGACTGAAAATTTAGTGCCACTGAATGATGATCTCAAAATTAGTATAATAAGAGATTTCAGTCATAAAAAAGTAAGGACATTCTTAATTCTGCCATGTATCTCACAGATATAAAATGGAGGATGAGAGAATCATGCATATTGCCATGAGCCATCTTGTAGAAAGGATGACATAAAAATTTAACAAATAGTTTTGCAGACACAATTGAAAACTGATCATGGTTTCTCCTTAAACTTTGTTTCTTTAGGCTAAGCATCTTAATTTCTGTCAGTTTTTCCTCAAACAACTTACCTCCTAGAAACTCATGAACCTTGTAAATCTCTTCTCCTCATCCTTCATATTGGTTATTGCTTATTGAACAATATAACCTGAATGTTGATGTGCCACATCCTCCCTCTTTGGATCATCTGTACCTCAGTCTATGTGTTAACCTTTCAGTCTTGCATGTTGGTGGCCCAAACCAATGACACTTCCAGCATTATATCATTTCACAAATTTGGGACAGGATGATTCTTCTAATCCTGGCTTTCTTCACCTCATTGGAGCAGGAGGTGCTTCAGAAGACCCCCAGGAGGTTTTAGGATGGTTCACAGCAAAGCTGGGGTGGCTGCCGTGTGCACAGGAAAGTCCCAATCTTCTCAGCTCCACCCCAATCAGCCCGTGCGACAATCGGCCTCTCCCTTGCCAGGGGTACTTTTCAAAGTTTTTTTTTTAATTGGTAATTGACATATTGATATAATCTTTATAAATAGCTGGCCCCATCATAGAAGGAGGGTTACCTTCCTCAATTAAAATCACAGGTAGGTGTTTTAGACAGAGGGATTGTAATTAGTGCCTGTTTAATTTTAGCCCTTGCTCAGTAGTTGTTAGACATTTTTGCTCACAATCTGTTTATCCTTTATGCAATAAACAGCTTTATTTATACATAAAACTTTATTTTCTTTTGGTTTTTATTTCGGTCATCCTGCCCTACATAAAGTAGCCAAAATTTGCCCATGCTAAGAGGTATAAGGTAGGCCAGAAAAATCTGAGGTTCTTTTTCTTTTCTTTTGAAGAAACGATAAAAACAAATGGTATAGGTTTCAGAAGTATCAAACTGGCAATTCTATACAATCTTCTGACAGTAGCAGTGGTAGTAAATTCTTATTTCTCTTGGGGCTGGTGCAACAGTGCTGGAGAGGTATACTCCTTATTAGGGACTTGTAAATTCTACATCCCCATGGAAGAATTAAGAGGTGCATGCATTGTTATTCACTGAGCAACATCCAGTTTGGTGTAGTGGTTACCTCACAGGGTGTCTGTTGTGGGGAGGGGAAGGGAAAGGAGTTTGTAAGATGCTCTGAGGCTTCGAGTGAAGGGCGGGGTATAAATCCAGTCTCCTCCTTCTATAGTCCTAGCCTGGCATTGATGTCACACAAAGGGATAGCGTATGTTGTCAGCCAAATGGCTGAATTAGGCTAACCCCTGGACTAAGGAAGGTTGTTTTTGTAAAAACTTGTCACACAGCAGAACGTCTTCTCTACAGATGTAGCCCTGAGCCCAGAAGTATGCCACGAAGTACAAAGCCTTCTGTTCCTTTTCTTTCCCAGAATGTGACATTTCTGGCAAAAGGCATTTCAGTAACTCCATTATCCTTTCCCCCCAATGAAAATAGGAGTTGGATCATCTGATTCATTGGTAAACTCAAGTGCTAAACTCTCTAGAACCATGGGATATTTGGAGTTTTCTGTGAACAATAAAAGCTCTTTGAAGAGGGCGCTGCCATCTTGATTGAACCAAAGAATTCTTTAAGAGGCATGGATTCAAACAGAAAAGCAGGTAAAGTATATTCTGAAACAGAATAAAAACCTGACAAGTAATTGTATCTTACATCTATAAAGACCTTTCAGAATACAAAATATAGTTTTGCAAGCAGTGGCACTTGGGGAAAGTTTGGAGGGGTGTGTGTTGGCAATGACTTCATACTATGACCCATTGAAACACTACACTTTGGAAGACTATAGCCCTTTAAACTAGGATTGCCAGCTCCAGGTTGGAAAATACCTGGAGATTTGGGGAGTGGAGCACTGTAGAGGACAGGTTTGGGGAGGGGAGGGACTTTAATAGGGTATACCATCATAGAGTCTACTTCCCAAGCAGCCATTTTCTCCAGGTGAAAAGCTGAGACTGAAAAAAAGGCTACCTCATCCATAGAAGCCTAACATAGGCACTGCAGCAGGCAGATGTAAGGTTGGGTGGCAGATGTAAACAGAAGTTCACAAGGGGATCAGTCACAGGCCAGGGGCTACCATAATCCTGTCTAGTGATTGTGGCAGCCATTTTGAAGGAGAGAAAGCTACTGTAACTGACTGCTCTTTAAAATAAGTTCAGGGAAGTTTTGGCAACAAAAACAATCAGATGGACTGAGGTTCATCATAAGTTGGCTCGCAAGTGCATTTGCTTTCTTTTCCCTTTTCAGTGCTCAGTGCTTGTAATGGTGGTACCTTTGAATTAGGTCTGTAGAGCCACATTTTAAAATGTTGTCTCTGGACACAGTGTGCAGTTACAGATGGTCTTACGTTACTTGAGCTTTCAAGTGGTATAGTTGAGAGTGTAGGTATTCCACATTACTCTTCGAGAAATTTTACTTCTACAAATATTAGACTAATTCATGGGAACTGAGGGAGGAGACAGTATTAATATTTTATAGGATCAGTAAAACCAACACAAATTATCAGTGTACCCAGCCCCCCTTTGCTAGTGATAACTGCCTTCATTCCAGGAAGCTTTAAATTAATTGAATTAATTAATTGAATTAATCTCCTCCAGAGAAATAATCAATGTCCTGCAAAGAATTAAAAAGCTCATTTGATGTCACGGCAGGAGTTCAGTGAAACTGATGGCCAGCTCTAAATCATTGTTACATGCTTCACTGTTTGTGTAATGAATGGAAGTTTTCAGGTGCCGAATTCATGCTGGTTTTTTTGTGCTGCCTTTACCATGCTTGCTGAGGATATCCCCATTTATCTCAACTATACTGGCTCAAAGTGCATCAAGACATCAGTGTGCTGCAGTGTAGTACTCAGAATTGTAGCTGGTGTTCTGTTGAACAGTAGGTTGGCAGGCAGCATGGCACAGTGGTTAGAGTGTTGAACTAGGATCTGGGTTTGAGTCCCAGGTTCAAATTCGTACTCTGCCATGGAAGCTTCCTGGATGATCATGGGCCAGTCACACACACCCAGCCTAACCCAGTTCACTAGGCTGTTGTGAGGACAACTGCGAAGAGAAGAGACCCTTACTCAGAGCTCTTTTTGTAGAAAAAGCCCAGCAGAAACTCATTAGCATAACCACACCCAACAGCAAACCTCATTAGCACATTAGGCCACACCCCCATGTTACCAGAAGTGGGGTAATCCAGCCACACCCACCTACCCCTTCTTATTCTGTTTACCTTGTTTGTTGTCAAAACCCAGGGCTTATTTTGTAGCAGGAACTCCTTTGCATGTTAGGCCACACACCCCTAATGTAGCCAATCCTAATGAGTTTCTGCTACTGAGTGTGGCCTATTATGCTAATGAGCTCCTGCTGGGCATGGCCAACTCAGGAGCCAGCCGGAACTCCGTTCCTGTGTGTTCCTGCCCAAAAATAGCCCTGCCCTTACTGGGGGAAGGCATCAGTACTGACTTGCCCCATCTTACCTTGGGACCAGTAGGACCAGCATGGGCTGAAGCTTCTAGTTCCCACAGCTATAACCATTTGAACATATGCTCAGGGGGCTGCTTCTGCTTCCACATGCATAAGGCTCTGGGAAAGTCCTGCCCCCCATTTCCATTGGTCTGGGTAAATCTGTGGAGCCCCATATTAGGCCTTCAGGCTATGTGGTTATGTGGCTGTCCAATTTTGAGACCTCCTCCCAAGAGAGAATATTTCCCTCAGTTCTTGGCTTTTAGGAGAAAGATTATTACTGTTCTATTCAGAAAGCTTTAAAGTATCCAAGATCTACTGCTTGTCATTCATATAGTTGTATTATGCCTTTTAAAGGTTAATTGTATATAAGATGTTTGTGGCCTGGGATAGCCCAGGCTACCCCAATCTCATGAGATCTTGGAAGCTAAGTAGGGTTGGCCCTGGCTAGTATTTGGATGGGAGACCTCCAAGGAACACCAGGATACTGATGTGGAGGCAGGCAATGGCAAAACGCCTCTGAAAGTCTCCTGCACTGAAAACCCTACATGGTCGCCATAAGTCAGCTGTGACTTGAGGGCACTTTCCACCGCCAGGATGACTATAGTAATGTTACTATTGTATGATATGCTGCTAGCAACTGAGCCCTTTCACAGAAGCAACATTAGTATGAATATTTGATAAATAGACATGTTTGCCCAGCGTTTTTAGATGGCAAGTCTTAGGAAAAGCATAGAACTGCTGAGGATAAAGGAGCATAATTCAGTGAAAGGCAGAAAGGCAGGACTTCAAAGGAATAAATTTCTCAGTTTTCAACATTTCAGAAAAGAAACCTTTTCTTGCAGTTCGAAACTAGTACAATTATTTAATTATAATTATTAGAGAAAATCCACATTATATCATTTATCATGGCAAAATTTTCTTCCTTACCCCAAATGTTGGGATCCTTCAGGTAGCTGGATAGCTACTGTCAATTAGAGAAAAGCTATATGGACCAACAGTCTGACTGATGGAGCAACTTCATTTTTTCAAAATCCTTTGACCAAAGAAAACATTTTTTAACATGTTAACACCATTCAGAATTGCATCTACAGCTGTGGCCCTCTCAAAGAGGAAGGACAATAAATTTAAATTCTTACATAGCAGGGAATATGTCATGTATCCAATTAAATCTCAAGCCTGCTAAAGGTGAAAGAAATCCCCATCTGTACAGGGAAACAACAGAGAAGCAAAAAGTCCTCATATTCTTCTGTTTCCTGTGTTTGACTCTCATGAGGAATTATGTCATATTCAGCTGAAACAGGGCACCAACTCTGTGACCAAGCTATTACAAAAGTGCCCTGTTTCTTAAGGAAATCCAGGCCCTCTGAGGACAAAGATAATGAATCTTAGGCTTTGTCACCTCAGAATCTAGTTTCTCTAACTGAAAGACAATTATGGCTCATGCACAATTCTGGTAAATCCACAACACTCCAAGCTTTGCTTTCTGCTACCTTGTACTTCCCCCAAGCAGGTGATAGAACAGATCTACACTTTGGCTGGTTTTATGCCCATTTAACTGACAAGGCTTTCCCCCAAGGAATTTTACAAACTGTAAATTCAATTATAAGAATACTGCCTTCATCCCAGAACTAGGGATGGGTGTGTGGAATTACTATCAGATCATAGAATCATAGAATGTTAGAGTTGGAAGGAACCTTGCAGATCATCTAGTCCAAACCCCTGCACTCTGCAGGAGCACAGCTGAAAGATAGCCCTACAACATACTCGAAAGATGGTCATCCAGCCTTCGCTTGAAAACGTCCAGTGAAGGAGCATCCACCACCTCCCGAGGCAGTGTGTTCCACTGCTCAACCACTCTTACAGTTAGGAAGTTTCTCCTGATATTTAGCCAGTAGCGACTCCCTTGTAATTTTTACCCATTAGATCTAGTCTTGCAATCCGGAGCAAGAGAGAATAGATCCGCTCCATCTTCTACATGACAGCCCTTCAAATACTTGAAGACTGCAATCATGTCCCCTCTAAGCCTTTTCTTTCCCAGGCTAAACATATCCAACTCTTTCAGCCTTTCCTCATAAGACTTGGATTCCAACCCTCTCACCATCCTGGTTGCCCTCTTCTGGACACGCTCGAGCTTGTCAACATCCTTCCTAAAATGTGGTGCCCAAAACTGGACACAGTACTCCAGATGAGGCCTGACCATAGCAGAATAGAGCGGAACTACTATCTCCCGTAATCTGGACACAATGCTTCTGTTAATGCATCCTAAGATTGCATTAGCTTTCTTTGCAGTCACATCGCACTGCAGGCTCATGTTTAGCTTGTGATCAACCAGAACACCTAGATCAATTTCACATGTGCTGCTGTCAAGCCAAGTCCCTCCCATTCTATATCTGTGCCTTTGATTTTTTATACCTAAGTGTAGGACTTTGCACTTATCTCTATTGAAATTCATTTTATTTGTCTCAGCCCACTGTTCCAGTCTATCTAGATCATTTTGAATCCCGACTCTGTCTTCTTCAGAATTAGCAATCTCACCCAGCTTCGGGTCATCTGCAAATCTGATAAGCATCCCCTCTATGTCTTCCTCCAGGTCATTTATAAAAACATTGAACAACACCAGGCCCAGGACCGAGCCCTGTGGCACTCCACTCAAGACTTCCCTCCACGTAGACGCAGAGCCATTTATGAGCACTCATTGGGTATGATTTTTTGACCAATCATGAATCCATCCAACGGTTGCACCATGCAGCCCACACTTAACCAGCTTATCTTCAAGGATATTATGAGAGAATTTGTCAAATGCTTTACTGAAATCTAGATACACTATATCCACAGCATTGCCAGAGTCAACCATTTTAGTAACTCTTGTCAAAAAAGGAGATAAGGTTGGTCTGGCATGATAAACCCATGCTGGCTATTACCAATTAACGTATTCCATTTAAGGTGCTCACAGACCGAGCATTTAATAATCTGCTCTAAAAATTTTCCAGGTATTGATGTCAAACTGACAGACCTGTAATTTCCTGGGTCCGTCTTTTTCCCCTTCTTGAAGATTGGGACAACATTCGCTCTTCTCCAGTCTTCCAGCACACCAGTACTCCAGGACATCTCAAGGTTTAGAGCCAGAGGCTCTGAAATAACATCTGCAATTTCTTTTAGCACCCTGGGATGCAAGCCATCTGGCCCTGGAGATTTGAAAATATTTAAGGCAGCTAGATGCTCTCTAACCATTTCCTTACTTACTCTGGACCGGCAGTTCCTCCTTCCTTCATATGCCCTGCATTCTTCAGTTTGTATACAGCTTGCCTTATGGTTAAAGACCGACACAAAGTGAGAGTTGAGTAATTCTGCTTTGTCTTCATCCCTTGTTAAGGCTTAACCGTCTTCCCCTAGCAATGAGCTTACCCCATCCCTGTTCTTCTTTTTTGCTCTGAACATAGGCATAGAAACCTTTCTTGTTATTTTTAGCATCCCTCACAAGCCTGAGCTCCATCTGTGCTTTAGCCTTTCTGACACCATCCCTACAGATTCGAGCCTGCTTCTTGTACTCCCCCTCAGTAATTTGACCCTCCTTCAATTTCCTGTACATTTCCCTTTTTAGTCTCAGCTCTTCAGAGAGTTCCTTGTTCAGCTACCTTGGCTTCATTACCCATCTACCACCTTTCTTTCTTACCGGAGCAGTTTGTGATTGTGCCTTAAGCACTTCATTTTTCAGCATCACCCATCCTTCCTGTGCAGATTTCCCCCTCAGCATTTCCAGCTATGGGATCCTACCTAATATTTCTCTGAGTTTTTTGAAATCAGCTTTCCTGAAGTCCAGGATACGAGTCCTACTATGTCCTGGTTTCACATCCTTCTCTATGTCCTCATCCAGGAGCTGAGCATGAGATCTTCCTTTGTTGGTTTCAGGATAACCAGGAAATTATGTTTGGCAAGGTGGTTAGTCTTGTGTAGCGAAAATTTGGAGTGTGTTCAATCACTGTGTTACTCTGTGTTTATTGAAATTACACTTCACAAGGCCAGTTCTGGAGCGGATTATTCCCTACCCTTTCACATTATCCCATCACCACAGCTACAACTTTGCTAGAAGCATTAGAAACTTCCTGCAATTGCAGGAACTGCAATTAGAAACTGCAATAACATATATCTTTAGACCTGGACTAAAGATATATGTTATTGCAGAAATCCTTTTGTTCATAAATTGTGGCAGATCGTGCAAAAGATGTGACATCTGCGAAGCAGGACTGATTGTTCTAGAACAGAAAAGGAAGATTTGCATCAAAAGTAGATTGCAAGTCACTATGCCTCCATTTTATATATAGTAAGCCTAATAAGTCCCGTTAATTGACTGAAGTTCTTTATTCCCACAGGAGAAACTGAAAGTGTGCCAGTGATTAACCCTTCAACACAGATTGCCCAGGTAAAAATGAACGATATGCTCCAAATAATCCCCAATTTTTAAGGAATTAGTAGGATTTTAGATACTGCTGATAAAAAACAGATTCACAGGGGGGGAAATGCAGAGAGAAACACCAGTCTAGCCAAATAAAAACCTGATTTCAGGTGTAAATGCTGTTAACAAAAAAAAAGCTATTGAAAGGTGCATTCAAAATATACTTGTCTTTATCTTGTAGAGGTAAAGTTAAATAGGTATAAGAGTGTAAGCTCCATCTTTGTTCTTTGGTTGCTTGTTGTGTGTTTTTCTCTTGTAGTGTATTTTTCTTTATTTACTGAAAACAATAAAAGTATCTTATAAAAAATATACTCTGATTTACACTAAGGCTCCCATCCAGGGTAAGAGAAACCACATGTATCCCCAGGGATCTTTTGGGGCTGGAGCGTGCCGGAGCACTGCTCTGGCAGCCCAGAACCCAGCACAAATGGTGGCGCGGCAAGCCCCGCCCCCAGCTCCCTACGCCAAAGCACTGGGGCCGGGGGCAGGCCCGGAGAGCCCCGCAACCGGGTCCCCCGAGCCTGCACAGATGTGCTGGGGCTGGGGGGGGAGGCCCGGAGAGCCCCGCAGCCAAGTCCCCCGGGCCCGCACAGAAGCACTGGGGCCAGGGTAAGCCTGGAGAGCCCCGCAGCCAGGTCTCCTGGGCCCGCACAGAAGCGCTGGGGCCGGGGGGAGGCCCGGAGAGCCCCGCAGCCCCCCGGGCCCGCACCAAAGCGGTAAGTAAAGGATATGTGGGGGTGGCGGGGGCTTGATGGGGGGGTGGGGGAGCCTCCCACACTCCCTCCCTCCATCTCTTTGCCAT